>NW_018242797.1:8478-12374 GCF_001263595.1 Phalaenopsis equestris
ATGATAAGAAGAAAGATATTTTCATATTAAGTACTTTTCTTCTACAAAAACTTTAGTTATCTTTTTAAGTTGTTACTCTTTCGTTAAAATACCAAAAATATTTAAATTTTAAGATCCTGTAAAAATCATTTTTAGTTCAAGTAATTGTCTTTTTAAAAACAGAAAAACATTCTAAAAAGTGCATATTGCATAATCTTCCCTTTGGGTTTGATATTCAGGTCTAAATCAAAAAGTCCTATATTACTGGATAACAATACGTATGCTTGTCTAGTATCCCAATATAAATATATAAATTAAAAAGTTAAATTCTTATTTTTCTTCAGGATTAATTTTTTGTTTTTTTTTAAATATGGAAATATAAGTGAAAAATATCATCAGAACTATTACTATACTATGCATAAGCATTAAGTCGAGATCAAGTTTTTGGCGCATTGCCGGGGAAGAAAACTAAGTAAATTTATATTTTTAGAAAGTCTTATTTATACTTTAAATATTATATCTTATTTTGTATGTTTTTTTTTATTTTATTTTATTTTATTTTATGTTAGTGTATGCATAGTTTAAGTTCTAAAAGACTGGTGCCCTACGATTCTGAATTAGAAACAACTATTAGAAAAATTAGAAAAACCAAAAAATATAAAAATCTTGAAAAATCCAAAAAAATTACATAAATAGCAAACCAAAATAATCAAAATGCTTAAATTCATCAAGAGTTTAGACCTTTAAGAGATTGTGTCAACCCTACTGTAGATGAACTTCATTGTAGTATTCAAAAACCTACTGTAGTGACCTATTGTTATCCAAATAGTATCAAATAATCAGTTTGTGGGATCACCAATTGAAGATCCAAATTTACATCTTGCCAATTTTCTAAAATTGTGCACTACATTTAAATATGATGGTGTATCAGATGATGCTATAAGACTTAGGTTATTTTCATTCTCACTGAGGGATAACACTAAGATATGGTTGAATTTGTTACCACCTGGATCTATCAGAACTTGGGGTGATTTTAGCACAAAAATTCCTTGCTAAATATTTTCCACCATAAAAAACTGCAAAGCTTATGTATGATTTTACATCATTTAATTAGTTTGAAGGAGAATCTATTTATGAAGCATGAGAATGATTTAAAGAACTCTTAAGAAAGTGTCAACACCATGCTATACCAAATTGGTTAATAATTCAAACCTCTTATAATGGATTAATTGGTTCTCTTAGATCTATTATCGACATCACTGTTGGTGGTTCATTGATGTCAAAACCATTTCATGATGCTTATGCTTTAATTGAAGTGATGGCTACCAATAATTTTCAATGGCCTTCTGAGAGGGTGAATCCAAAGAAAGTAGCCAATATTCATGAAACTAATGCATTTACTATGTTAGTAAATCAAGTTGCTGCAATTTCAAGGAAGTTAGACCAATTTGGAATGAATTTTTCTCAACCAATTTCCATGATTGAAGAGAATTCATTAAGCTAAATGGTGGATTCTCAAACATCATTAGAGACTTTGAATGTCATAAATAATAAGCAGAATAACCCATATTCCAATTATTATAACCCAGATTGGAAGAACCATCCTAACTTTAACTAGAATAACAATTCAGGTGGTAATAATCAGTTATAGGGGAACAACCAAGTAAACTCATTGGGAAACTGGAACAACCAAGGGAATAAAAATTATAGATCTACTTATCCTCTAAGAATCAATAGTAATACACAATTTAAGGATAAGAAGTTATCTATAGAAGAAGTGGTGTTACAAATGGGTAATAAGTTACAAAGTCAAGGAGCTACAATTAGAAATATTGAGAATCAACATGGGAAAATCGCAAGTTCATTATGTAATAGATCCCAAGAAACACTTCCTAGTAATACTCAATCTAATTCAAAAGACTAGAATAAAGAGCAAGTTAAATTCGTACAACTTAGAAGCAAAAGAGAGTTGAAAGGTAGGGTTCAAAAAGAGATTGAAGTAGAGAGAGAAGAAATTGAAGAATCAAAAGAGGATGCTCCGAAAGATTTTGAAAGACCTATTCTCCACCGAAAATTGATTTGAAAAAATCACCACCTCCATTTCCTCAGATACTTTGATAATAGAAGTTGGATAAGAAATTTTAAAAATTTCTGGAAATATTTAAGAAGCTTACAATCAATATTTCATTTGTTGAAGCCTTACAACAAATGCCATGCTATGTAAAGTTTATGAATGATATTCTCAACAAAAAAAGGAAGTTTGAAGATAATGAAACTATTGCACTTAGTGAGGAGTGCAGTGTTATAATTCAGAAGAAACATCCTAAAAAGCTTAAAGATCTGGGTAGCTTTACAATTCCACATGCAATAGGAGACAGATTTTATGAGAAAGTTTTATGTGATTTAGGTGCAAGCATTACCTTATGCCATTATCAATATTTAAAAGATTAGGATCAGGAGAAATAACCCCTAATATTATTACTCTGCAAGTAGCAGATCGTTCAATAACCTATCTTAAAGGAGTTATAGAAGATGTCCTGGTGAAAGTGGATTAATTTATCTTTCCTTTTGATTTCAGTGTGCAAGATATGGAGGAACATAAAGAGATACCTATCATTTTGGGGAGACCTTTCCTAGCCACAGGAAGGGCAATGATAGATGTGCAGAAAGGGGAATTAACAATGCGCATCAATGATCAAACTGTTACTTTTAACATTTTAAAATCAATAAAATACCCTGCAAAAGGTAAAGATGATGAATGCTATTTATAAGATATCTGAGCGAATGTCATTTCAAGACTAATTATGAAAAAAAAACTGAAGAAAAAGATTTGGAACACGAGCAAGAAGAGGAATTAGATCAATGTGTAAATCTTTTTAAGGAAGATTCAAGTTATGTTCAAGAAAATTTTGAAATTTTGGACACGATAGACAAAGATAAATCATTTTGTCCATCTATTGAAAAACATCCATGACGTGAGTTGAAATTACTTCATAAACCTTTAAAATATGTCTTTTTAGGAGATTCCTCTACTTTACCTGTCATAATTTCCTCGAAGTTAACAAAACAAGGAGAAGAAAAGCTCATGAAAATTCTGAAAAATTTTAAGAAAGTCTTCAAATGGAAAATTGCTGATATTAAAGGAATCAGTCCTTCAATTTGTATGCATAGAATTAATATGGAGGAAAACTATAAACCCAGGGCTGATCCACAGAGGATATTAAATCTTGTTATGAAAGAGGTTGTTAAGAAAGAAATTTTAAAGTGGTTAGATGCTAGAATTATCTACCCTATTTTAGATAGTGCATGAGTTAGTCCAATTATATGTGTTCTTAAGAAAGGAGGAGTAACTGTAACTGTGAATGAGCATAATGAGTTAATACCTACTAGACAAGTTTCAGGGTGGCAAATATGCATTGATTATAGAAAATTAAATTTTGTCACTATGAAAGATCATTTTCTACTACCCTTTCTAGATCAAATGTTGGATAGACTAGCTGGGTGACCGTGACTTTATATATGCTTAAAAATAGAAGTATTCAATACTCCTGCTAAGAGATTTAATTCATCAGCAACTGTACCAAAACTTAATAACAATTATAGATTCGATAAATATTGGCGTATTAAATATTCAATAATTTTAAAGTCACACTTATCAACACAAGTATATGTATCGCTCAAGTAATATAGGGCTCTAATGGAGTCCTAGATATCGATACCACAGGGAGTAAGATTAGAACTACGAACTAAGATTTTAGAAAAGTAATACTTTAATCGCAACGACGAAGTTCAATTTTCTTATCTGTCACTAATAGGCAATTGAAATAAATATGTAATTTTAATAACTATTAAATAACTAATTATACTAATAAGGTTTTTAATGTGATATTCAATATATAAGAAAGCATCATTCTCCT
>NW_018242797.1:12654-13425 GCF_001263595.1 Phalaenopsis equestris
TCTTAAACATTTTCATGGCTTCACCAATTCAAATCACCATTTCACAAATCTCAAGACAAGGAGAAAGATAGAGAAAACTTCTCATATCTCATGGGGAAAACACAACAAAACTCGAAATTCATATATATAATCAAAGTCATACAAACTGCAACCATAAATAAACTTATCTCTAATATCTCCCCAAGAAAACTCCTCAAAGTTCTTCTGAATCTCTTCCTTTCTTTGCAGCACACAGAATTCCTCTTTGAAGCGGCAAAGATGAAGAAATCTCACACTTTCCCTCCACTCTTACAATCTCTAAAAAAATTCCTCACAATTTAGACTCTCTACAAATACTAATGGAACCTTTATAACCTCCAGGAACTCTAGAGTCTTCTCAATTTTTGGCTAAAATCTTCTTTTAAAGTTGTTGATGAGCTTTTCCAAGAGTTGCCTAAGCATCTCTTCAAAATTTGTCCTTATCCAAAGCCTGATTGGCTATTACCGTCGAGGTTGCCGTCAGCGGCCTCGAGGGAACCATCGGCAAACTTTCTTAATGGATTAATTCTGGAGTCTTGAGAAAATCTTATCATCGGCGGGGTCGATGGCGCAGTCGGCGCCCTAGTTGAATTCTTCACATTTTGGTCCTTTTCGCTCCTTTTTGTATATTTTTGCTCTAATGACCCTAATTCATCATTCCTGCAACAAAACATCAAAAATACCTTTTTTTAAAGTGTAATATCATCAAAAACAATATAAAATAGGTATGAAAATCTCAACATATTTTCCTTT
>NW_018242797.1:13954-16059 GCF_001263595.1 Phalaenopsis equestris
TTTCCCTAAATTTGAAACTCAAAGCATTCTTTTACCTTATAAATATTTCATAGTTTTTACATCATTGAGCCCGAATCTTTTCTTCTCAAATGAATTTCCAAATTCTTAATACTTCAAAATATAGTTTCCTTTACTTTAAATAGTTAACTATAATCTTATTCTCTTATACTAAATACCTTAAGTTACAAAATTAATTTTCACTACAAAAATATTTCCTTAAATCTACCATAATATTTAAATAGTTACAAAAATATAGTTACCTGAATTAAATTCACTACATAAAATCATATAACTAATTTTTGAAAATAATTAAATAGAGGACATCTAATAGTTAATATTTTTCTTCCCTCCCCCAAACTTAAATTTTTCAATATGAAATAATACAGGTGGAAAGAAAAACTTTAAATATAAATCATACCTCAGTATTTTAGGCATTTTCATCATTCTGAAATTTTTGCAGGCCTTCTCAAAATTTCTACTTCACCTGGTCTATAATATTAGGAGCTATCTACACATATAAATCGTTAGAGAAATTTATGGGTAATAAAATTTTGAAATAAGTATAAAACTAAAACATTAAACGAGCACAACATTTCCTAACACAACTACAATACTAAACCAAACAACTACAATTAAAATTTGAAATAAAAATTACATTACAAAATACTACTCAACATCTATTATACTAAACATGCAAATTTAACTACCACACTAACTTTATAACAAAAATTAAAAATCATCCAAGTACAACATAATAATAAAAATGAAAGTCCAAATACACATAAACATCCATTTCTATTACAAAAGATCACAGAAATAAAAGTACAAATATAAGTACATCAATTACATTCAAATATCAAAATCAAAAACTATGTCTTCATCTCCTTTATCAGCAAGTGGATCGGGCTGATATTGGGTATATCGGTGGCACTCAAAAAAAGTAACATCAGGCTCACCTCTGTAGTGTCGGGCCTGAGCTTCATAATAAGCTACCTCAAAATTTGTATGCCTTTGAAGGTACTCACTATCGTAATCATGTCGAAATTATAAACCTTCAATCCTTTCATTTGTTAACTCTTTGCTTTTCCGCTGCAAGGTCAACTCATTCATCAAGTCAGTTAGAGTAGGGGAACTAGAAGGTGGAAGGTCATAACTTGTAGAGGGGACATCTCTACTAGCAGAAGGTTCTTCACTCCTACTTCCAGTTCTCCATTTCTCATGGGATTCATAAGTTTTTAAATTATCTTTACTAATGGGTTTCATAGGATAAACACATTCTTCATCTCTAGCTTCCACTCCAGAAAGTTGGCAAATTGCATAAATAAGGCCAGGATGTCTTAGCCCTCCACTTGTCTCACTCCTTGCTGTAGTCAATATAATTTGCCCCACATTTATAGTCCTATTATTCTGAATACAGAAATTCAGAATAGCTCTATCTCTAGTTACCTCACTATGGTGATAAGTCGGTAACAGAGTACAAGAAATAAAATAGTGTCAAGCCTTAGAGGTGGCATTCAGCATGGAAGCAGAAAAATTTACCCGTTCTCATTGTTTAATCTTCCACTCAGTGAAAAAGTTGATCACATCATTCAGGGGGCTTTCCATCGTACTAAAGGTTTCATAGTGGCAGCTATAAGAGTCTAGGACTTCTTAAAAGGTGTTGATATTGTTGATACGGGCGACAGTAAATTCAACAGGAAATACACGCACTTAAACGATTCCATCTTCAGAATACATTACATTGGCGTAAAACTCCTTCACAACATTTGCATCAGCTTTATTGTTGATGTAAAAAAAATTTTCCCACCTCCGCTCGGCAATAACTCATTCAATTTCTCCACCAGGACTCTCAAAAACTTGATCTTGTGTACACTTCTTTCCTTTAAATAATGAAGTAAATCTTGTTTTAGCCATCGCCTTGACGAAGAGAGACTCGTCGAACTCAATCCGTCTCTTTTATTGTGGAACCATTTCAATCTAATCAAATCATAAAAAAATTCCAAAATATACTTCAAATATTCAAAGAATGGCTTCTAAAAGTAATTCTAAGAGTTCAACACTAAGATCCATGAATTTCTTCCCAATATTTTCTTCACATTCTCAAA
>NW_018242797.1:16231-16730 GCF_001263595.1 Phalaenopsis equestris
CTGGTCAAAAGTGCGGTTAAAGGTGTTTTTTTGTGAGCTCACTGTCAGGGGGGTCGATGGCATTGTTGGCGCGCTCTATTGAATTTTAAACCTAAGTCTCGGGAAAAATCTGCCATCGGCGGGGGGGAGTGTGGGGGGGTGGCAGGAGACGGCGTTGAGGGCGTCGTCGGCGGGCTCTATTGATTTTGGTTTAATTCCAGGATTCTTATGATTTCGATCAAATTCAAGCCTTAACGACATCCGTTCAATCATTACAGACATAATTTTAAGTGACTAAATGATGTACTTAACACAAATGCTTCGAACTTAGCACAACTAAACTTTCACAACACAAAACATCACATTTATATATAAATTCCAAGGGGTACAATATATGTTACATAACACACCTAAGTTTGGTATTTTCTCAACCTCAACACATTAATTCAGTGTCGCAATCCAAGCCACAACACTCAAAATGCTGAAAACAAAACATCCTATGCTTAGTCTCAACTATACA
>NW_018242797.1:17052-18066 GCF_001263595.1 Phalaenopsis equestris
ATGACATTTTGTACCTCCTCCAATTTCTTGATTCTGCGCAGGATCACTAGAGTTTTATCAGGAATTAAGGGTTGAACTGGCAGTGAATTCTGAGATGATTGATCTACTATAATAGTCATGTTATTTTCATCTTTAAAAGCTCGGAATCTCTCAGTTGGGTCCAAATGCTTCCAAGGTAGAAGTACCTTTACCCAATTTTCATAAGATACTTGGAACTGACTGCAAAGTAAGAATATTGTGGAAGGGGGTCAAAGCCCATAGTTGATCCATGAACGATCAGGTCCAAAACAGAATTCACAATTATAGATGCAAGATCGATCGGTAGTCCCATTTGGATGCAGTAATTCAGAATAGCACTTTCCTTAGAAACCTTACTGATCCTCATCGTCGGTAAGAGTTTTGCAGAAACGAAGAAGTCAAAATGGGATTTAGGAGTGTTGCAGAAAAACTAACATACCCGTTTCTCTCTCGTTTCCAGTCGTCAGTTTCATTCGTTAAATATTGGTAAATTTCATTCATCTGTTTTCTTGTCGGGGCAGAATAGTGGCAAACAAGAATGTTCTCGATCATGTATAATTCGTTGATCCGTGCAGGAGTGAAAGTGATCCATCTACCTCGCACATAAACAACTCCCTGGTTGATTCCATGTAAATTTGCATAAAATTTTTTTACCACAGGAACAACCACGGCGACAGTATTATAGCACAGCACTTCGCATCTTTGCCGCACTATCATCTCTTCAATTACCATTGAAGGATTCTTCAATCCACAATTTACGAATCCTCGTTCCTTGATCAATCTTTTTTTCTTCAGTAACTTGTTGAAGATTTGCTGCGCTTCAGCACTAATAAACATTCACTGATTGAAAACTCGCATTCTGTGATTATCAGAGGAATTGGATGCCATAGGAATGAAATTGGTGGAGTTTCACTTCATTTTTTGGGGAAAATATGAACTAGGAATCGAATTTGGTAATTTAAAAGGGTAACTCCCGCCCAAAAACCGCCAAAAACC
>NW_018242797.1:18076-18577 GCF_001263595.1 Phalaenopsis equestris
ACCCCGCCAAAAACCATCAATAAAACCCCAAAAATGGCCATCTCGCTAGTCTCACCGTCGGCAGGGTGGAGGGCGCCGTCGGCGAGCCTCTGTATTTATTTTTTCTGGACTCTCAGGAAAAACCCACCGTCAGCGGCATCGAGGGGAAAAAATGTGCCGTCGGCGGTGTCGAGGGCGTCTTCAGTGGTGTCGAGGGCGT
The DNA here is from genome assembly GCF_001263595.1 of Phalaenopsis equestris. NCBI lineage: Eukaryota > Viridiplantae > Streptophyta > Magnoliopsida > Asparagales > Orchidaceae > Phalaenopsis > Phalaenopsis equestris. Next base: position 18,276 of record NW_018242797.1, read on the forward strand.
CGTCAGAGCCCAAGGCAAAAAATTGCACAGTTTTGCTCTGGTTTGAATGCGTTCCAATTTTTTCTATGGATCCAATTTCTATGATGATTCAAGGGTAAATATGAGTAGTATAGTTCAATACTACCACAAACAACGATAATTTCAAATAAAAACATTATAATCATAATAAAAATAAAGATAACTATGGGTTGCCTCCCATAAAGCGCTTGGTTTAACGTCATCAGCCCGACCTATTCAAGTATTACTCAGGTTGATTCAGGTTGATTTATCATTAAAATCTCTTTAAAATTTGGTCTTTTACC
>NW_018242798.1:0-840 GCF_001263595.1 Phalaenopsis equestris
ATAATTCTTAAAATTCAAATAAAGTTCAAAAAATCGTGAAATTTGGTCCAATGGTTTCTCTGGTCTCAAACTACCACTAGTAAAAATTTCAAAGGATTAAACCTTACTTTGATCAAGTTAGGAATTTTCTTTGGAAAATCTTATTTTTGCATGAAAATAATTATGTAAATTAAAATAAATTTTGAAAAATCACATTTTCTCCTCCAATGTCTTAATTGATCCATGAATGAGATTGGATAAAATTGCAAAGACATTTGGATTAAATTTAATAAATTATGAAGTGTTAGAGCCTTAGAGGCAAATATGTAATTTTGGAAATTTAGTCTTAATTAACATTTAGGCTTAATTTCAAGAGGGAAACGGGTAACCTCTTATCTTAATTTGGATGTTTGAAACATAATGGGTTAATTGGTAGAAACCAGCCTCACTTTCTCAATTGAAAAGATAGGTTATTAAATTTCTAAATTATTAAAATTTGGAAGTTTATTAAAATAAAATGAACCTAGGACTTAGAGGTATGACTTTTGAAGTCAATATTTAATCAATTTAATACCCCTATTTTGATTTTTAAATAAAATTCAAATCATGAATCATGACCACCTAAAGCTTAACCTTCTTAAAATCAATTAAGACACTCACCTAGGTCTTAAGGGCTTAGTAGTCACTTAGGCTAAATCAAGTTTCATTTAAATGAGGATTAGAAAAACAAACTCAATTAAAATAAAACATATTTCAAACATTACAAGCCCAATTAGGACTAAAATTTGGCTAAGTCTTCCAATAACACTAACTTGCCTCTTTAAGAGTCTTCACTCACATAATTTTTAAAATTAAATTACA
>NW_018242798.1:873-1131 GCF_001263595.1 Phalaenopsis equestris
GATGAATTATTAAGCAACATAATAAGTTTAAAAGAACTCGGGAATTCCCACCAGGCAGTGAGAGAGTAGCACGGACCTGCTTCTTTCTCTAGATCTGTTGGATACCTCGGAGATCTACTAAACTTAATACGTTTTGCTTGACAACATCATCCTTAATTAAACTTCTAAGGACCAACCAACATATGAGCTAGGGTTAATAGTTCGTCAAAATTTTACTTTCCTCTTTCATATAAACTGCTTTAACATGCCTTTTGAGTT
>NW_018242799.1:0-628 GCF_001263595.1 Phalaenopsis equestris
ACAAACTTAAGAACTGAATTTGGAAGTTTATATGGAGTAACTCTAGCCTAAAACTACCAAAAATCGTCATTTTAAACTCCAGAAACCGTCATCCCGTCGTTCTCTCCGTTGGCGGCGTTGATGGTGTCGTCGGCGGCATCGATCTTGACTCTAGGGAAAAACCCGTCATCAGTGGCGTTGAGCCCGCCGTCGGTGCTCAAGTCAAAAATTTCACAGTTTTTATCTAGTCTGAATGCATTCTAATTTTCTCTATGGATCCAATTTTTATGATGATTCAAGGGAAAATATTAGTAGTAGAGTTCAATACTACCACAAGCTAACAATAATTTCAAATAAAAACACTATAATCGCAATTAAAATAAATATAATTATGGGTTGTCTCCCATAAAGTGCTTGGTTTAACGTCGTCAGCCCGACCTATTCAGGTATTACTTAGGTTGACTGACCATTAAAACCTCTTTAAAATTTGGTCTTTTACCCTCAAAATACGGCTTTAATATATGTCCATTTACTTTAAATCTATTCCCAGTCTTTTGATCTTCAATTTCAACAGCTCCGTAAGTATAAACTTAAGTCACAGTAAAGGGTCCTAACCAACAAGACTTCAATTTCTCAGGGAATAACTTCA
>NW_018242799.1:663-1160 GCF_001263595.1 Phalaenopsis equestris
ATCCTGGTTCAAAGTTCTTCTGGTGGTTAATCTTCCAATCATGTCATAACTTTAGTTTCTCCTTATAAATTTTGTCGTTATCATAAGATTCTTTCCTTAATTCTTCCAATTCATTCATTTTTAATAATCTCTTCTCACCAGCATCTTTCAAATTATAATTGAATTCCTTAATCGCCCAATATGCTTTATGCTCCAATTCTATTGGGAAGTGACAAGTCTTCCCAAAAATCAGCCTGTAAGGAGTCATTCCAATGGGAGTTGTATAAGCAGCCTTGTAAGCCCATAATGTGGTATCCAGTCTAGTGGATCAATATACTCTACTAGGGTTTACAGTCTTCTCAAGTATTTGCTTAGTATTTGTCTTCTCAAGTATTTGCTTAATCCCTCTATTGGAAACTTCAACTAACCCACTAGTTTGAGGGTGATAGGAAGTACAGATTATTTGAATAATATTAAAATTTTCTATCAATCTCTGATTGTATTTATTCCTAAAATGG
>NW_018242800.1:0-364 GCF_001263595.1 Phalaenopsis equestris
TTCCTAGATTTATGAATCTACCATTCCTCTTCTAAGTCAATTTTCATTTGTCTCAAAGTGTTATCCTCAAATGAGTCTCTGGTGGGTGGTTCCTGCGAAAAGTAGAAGTTTTAGCAAAAATGGGATTCTTGTTGGTTTTGGGTTCGTCTATAGCCTCCAGGTTTTGTTCTAAGCATAAAGGAGCCTCCACAGTAGCATGTGCAACAAGAGTATCAACAGAGGAGGTATATTCTATGATGTTGCGCAACTAAAGATTAGGAACAAGCTCCACAGAAGGTAATGATACAATAACATTAACTTCAGTATGACTAAACATTTTACAATGATGGCAGTAGTCAAACCTTTGTTCAACCACTATCTTGTA
>NW_018242801.1:0-350 GCF_001263595.1 Phalaenopsis equestris
CCTTGTATTGTTGTGGTTTAGGAGTATGAGTAGTCGCTGACTCGTTTAGCTCACTGTTGTTTTAACTATTTTCTCATATCTAATTAAATCATTAAAAGATGAGTAATAGAAAAAAAATCATTTATAGAAGACGAAGACAACCAGTAATGAAGTAATTTTAATTGCAATGCTTTAATTAAATTTCTAGTAGTTCTTTCATCTGTTAAATTGAAGATTAAGATATAAAATTTAATTCACACCGTCCAACTGTCCGTTCCTACTTAATTAATTCCAAGCCCAGGTCGGATCGTGACAGGCCCTTTGAATTTAAAAAATAATAATATAAATTTTAGGCCTTTAAAACTTGAAAT
>NW_018242802.1:0-521 GCF_001263595.1 Phalaenopsis equestris
ACCTTAAAATTAAGCGAGCTTATGCTCGTTGAATTCTTTTCACCAAGACTCTCAATTTGAATATAAATATATAAAATTTAGAGTTCATTCAACCATTCAATTGAGCATCCTAAACCTGTAAATGTGCTTTAATGGCTTGACATGTAGTTGATTGGAATAATTTTGGAATCACTAAGTTTGTTCTATCGAGATGCTTAGTTTGACTACAAACTTATTGAAATTGAGGTCTTAATCATTAATTTGAATCCGAACATTTCTTGTAAAAAAAATATCTCGTGATTCATGTCTAATGCTAAAATTTCTTAATCGCGCATCAATCTCGTCAAAAAATAAAAATTTAAAGCAAATAAAGTGTAATAAAATTCTCAAAATATTTTGAACAATATAATTATAAAATTGAAAACCTCTCTTAATCAAAATAGGCCTTTACCCCATGTTTGCTTGGGCCAAGCTGATTTCAACCCACTTCAAAAGAAGATCAGTCTTATCATCTAATCCTAAATTTTCCAAAAATTCTCAGA
>NW_018242803.1:0-2227 GCF_001263595.1 Phalaenopsis equestris
TGGTGCTTCTTCTGCCAAAACATCAGTAGAGTTACTTGAGAAAAGGAGCGTAAGAAGAAGAGAGCAGATGATGATCAATGATTTGGAGGCCTTTTTAGAGAGATAGGAGAGACTAGATATGGTAGAAGGAGGTGGCTAATGCATGTGGTACTTATAGTTGAAGTAAGAGAGAGCTGAAACTTAATTTGTCTAATTTGTATGAAGCTTATCATTGGTTAATTAATTATTTATTATCGTGGTGCAATTAATGGAGGAATATGAAACACTTTTAATGAATAAATCAGAGAGGTTCTATAGATTAGACAATATTTGATGGACATTTGAGTGTCTTAATAATGTCGGAATCAAGTCATCTTGAGTTCGTTAGATACAGCTTATTGAGACGCTCGATTTGACTATAAACTTGTCAGATTCAACATTCATTTGACGTTCTAAATATGTCTGAAAAGCTTTCTATAGTAGTTTAATAACTTGTTAAGAGCTTGGTTTGACTCGAATTTGACCAATTTTAGTATTATTGGGTTCATCTTATTGTGTCAGTCAGATTGACTGTAAGTATACTGAAATCAGAACTCTAGATGACTCTTAATCAAAATTGAACCCTTTTTCTCTCAAAAGATACATTGAGATCCATGCGGTCCCTCAAGATTCATGTCAGATGATGAAAATTTATTGATATATCGATTGTCATCCTATTTTCAAGGGACAATAATTTTGTCATATGAATATATTTAAATCCTACAAACTATAATTTTGTAAATTTTTATGTTGTGTGTGTGTGTGTGTGTGTATATATATATTATTTTATGTTATCGTATGATAAGAAAATATATCATATCGCTGTATATATGCTGAAAGCAAATGCAGCTCACTTGATCTGACTAATTTGTGCGTGGGAAAAAAATTTTCGTTGTGTTCCGTTTGGGCTGTGTTGTTGTTGCGAGATCTAGATGTGAACTATATACCAGTTGATGTGGTATATATATAAATCAAACAGGAGAACGATCGACGAAACAAAAAAAAATAGAACGAGAAAAAATCACACCAGAAAAGAACAACACAGAGAAACACACAGATTTATGTGGTTCGGCAAATTGCCTATGTCAACGCAGTTGCAAAAGATTTTACTACTTGAAGAATTTACACCAGTCGATCACCTCGACTTACAAGAGGTATCTCTCACTCTTTGTTGCTCTCTTTCTTCTTCTCTCTCTGTTCTTCTCTCTCTATACCGAGATACACCGAAGAAAACTCTATACTGAGATACACCGAAGAAGACAAACTTATAAGAGAAATAAACTCAATTTCTCTTCTGCCACAAGCCACCAAGAAGAAGCATGGAATCGTGGTGCAGGAAGGCAGAAAGATGGAATGTAAACCGGTGAGAATTCGGATAGCGAAGCGGATTTTGATGTTTTTGGTTTCTTTTTTTTCAAGCTGCTATTCTTTTTTTTTTTTTTTTATTCAGAAGGTTAAAGCATTTTTTCCTCTCTCTTACCTTTTTCTTAAAATTCAATTGTTATTAATGTTAGGCTTCCTCTTGAGCCTATAAATAGAGATCATGGATGAGAGGAAGAATCACAGGTGAGGAGGATATAGAAAAAAAAAGAAAGAGAGTGGAGAGCGGAGTTTTCATCAAATGAGATTTTTCAGAAGAAGAAATATGTTCCCGTTTCGATAAGATGACGAGATCTTCTTTCACGTTATGGTGCAGAAGAAAGTTGTCTCTATACTGTGTAGCACACAAACAACATGATCTTGTTTCACCTTGTGGTGCAAAGAAAAGTCGTTATCATTCTGCATAGCAGACTAGCACTGAGATATTCTTTTGTGTTGCAGTGCAAAAGTAAGTCGTCTTCATTCTATATGACAGACAAACAACGAAATCTTCTTTCGTATTACAATGCGTAAAAAAGTCATCTGCTTCCTACTCAACAGAAGAGCAAAGAGATATTCTTTCGTTCTGATGTGCAGATGAAAGTCTCATTCTGCGTAGCGGGAGTGCAACGAGATCTTCTTTCGTGCTGCGGTGCAGAAGAAAGTCGTTCATGTCCTACGTAGCAGACAAACAACAATATATTGTTTTGCATTACAGTGCAAAAAAAAATGTCTTTGTCCAAGTGGAATTATCATTTTATAGTGGAATTCTTTAGTTAGATCAGACCTCATGATTTTTTGATTCACAAGTTTTCAATGTAAAAACTTCTGGTATCATTGCTAGTTATTT
>NW_018242804.1:0-790 GCF_001263595.1 Phalaenopsis equestris
CCCTGATCAAATACAAATTTATGAGCATTTTAATGGCTTAATGATGTCATAATTAAGTGATATTGTGCTCATTGAATTCGTCTTGTCGAGACACTCGATCTAACTGTGAACTTGTTAGATATGGAGATCATTTGATCCCAAAATATATTTCAAAGCTTCTTATTATGCAGTGGGTCTGTGATCCTCGCTCACTTAGACTTAGATCGAACCATTTTTTTATGTCATTTGGTTTGTCTCAATGAGAGACGTTTTATGATCATAAATTGGAAAATGGGTATTTCAAATTAATTTTTGAAGCTTCAACACTAAATGTGTGTTGAGATTCGTGCCTGTTTTTGAATATTTTTTATTTATTTTTGTTGTTATGGTTATCATCATCACTAGTTTTTTATGTATGTCCATGTCAATTGATATTCTTCTCATAAACATATCAACAATTCGCATGTGGCGTGAAGCATATATGTGCCCAAATTTGAATTTTGCCACATAGTTGGCAGTGCTTTTAAACTGCCCTTATGAAAGAGTTTGTGAGAAATAGATGGAATCCATTCCAAGCACATCACAACTAAAACAAATTTTGATATTTTACAATTACGTTAACAAAGAATGGTAAATTTATTATAAGCACACACACAAATATCATTATACCGGCGTAGTAAAAGCACATAATTGCGCTTTAAGATGTTAGGTATGACTCATATACCAGACAAGGGACAAAAGTTGGAGCGGAACAGAGCGAGACAGTGAAGTGGAGAAATTACATATTGTACTCCAGGGTTATATATATATA
>NW_018242805.1:0-1619 GCF_001263595.1 Phalaenopsis equestris
ATGGTTTGATGATTGTGGGGCCAAACAACTTTGGTATAGCGCGCGGGGACGATGGTGGTTAGACAACGGTGGTCCGGTGATGACGGCTGCTTACAATGGTGGCCCAATGGCTGAGATAATGGTGGTTAACCAGCAACGGCCTGATAATGGCAACGACCCAACGGTGGTGGTTCAACAGTGGACATTCAGACAATAGCAGTGCCCATACAGTGGCAGTTCATTGCCAGCAGTGACCAAACTGTGGTGGTCCGACGATGATGATGGTGGGGGTTAGACAACGATGGTTTGACGATAACGATGGGCCGACAGCGATGGTTGTGACTAAGCAATGGTCATCTGGAAGCGACGATGATCAGACCATTATAGTCTCACAACAGCGTTAACTATATAACTTTGATAGTGATGGGGACTTGGCATTGGTGGTCCAACGACGACAGCGGCTTGATGATGACGACCTGTCAACAGTAGAGCTAGGGAATCCTCAAGAGCTTGGAGTTAACTCCAGCCTTCTCCTCCAGGCACAGATTTTGGTTCGGATCCATGTTCAGGTTCTCCCTCATGAAGAGAGTGGGTTCTATTTATAGATTTAGGAGTGGCTTCCTCCATAAATATTGCATCAATCTAGACCACTCTATTGGATAGTCCATCATAATTCCCCTGATCAAATACAAATTTATGAGCATTTTAATGCCTTAATGATGTCATAATTAAGTGGTATTGTGCTCATTGAATTCGTCTTGTCGAGACACTTTATATGACCGTGAACTTGTTAGATATGGAGATCATTTGATCCCAAAATATATTTCAAAGCTTCTTATTATGCAGTGGGTCTGTGATCCTCGCTCACTTAGACTTAGATCGAACCATTTTTTTATGTCATTTGGTTTGTCTCAATGAGAGACGTTTTATGATCATAAATTGGAAAATGGGTATTTCAAATTAATTTTTGAAGCTTCAACACTAAATGTGTGTTGAGATTCGTGCCTGTTTTTGAATATTTTTTATTTATTTTTGTTGTTATGGTTATCATCATCACTAGTTTTTTATGTATGTCCATGTCAATTGATATTCTTCTCATAAACATATCAACAATTCGCATGTGGCGTGAAGCATATATGTGCCCAAATTTGAATTTTGCCACATAGTTGGCAGTGCTTTTAAACTGCCCTTATGAAAGAGTTTGTGAGAAATAGATGGAATCCATTCCAAGCACATCACAACTAAAACAAATTTTGATATTTTACAATTACGTTAACAAAGAATGGTAAATTTATTATAAGCACACACACAAATATCATTATACCGGCGTAGTAAAAGCACATAATTGCGCTTTAAGATGTTAAATATGACTCATATACCAGATAAGGGACAAAAGTTGCAGCGGAACAGAGCGAGATAGTGAAGTGGAGAAATTACATATTGTATTCCAGGGTTATATATATATGCTTGTTTGTAACCCTATGGTTAATTCTATACTCTTTTCTGAAATTGAAAGAAAGTTGCAACTCTGCTCCCGAAGGCGTAAACATATTTGTCGAACTTCATTAAATTTTTTTGTTCTTCTTTTGGATTTGCATTTCTTTGCCCTAAATTTCTCATACATATACATACATACATAT
>NW_018242806.1:0-5354 GCF_001263595.1 Phalaenopsis equestris
CATTGGAAGACTATACTCATGAGAACTTTGTTTTAATTTTTTTTTTCCTTCATTATGTTTTCTTCATTGGTTAATAAGCTTTGAATTTAGACATATTTTAAACGTTTTTTCAAATTATTACTTTTTATTTGACTGCTTTATGATGCCGTCTACAAGGAAGCTTTTATTGCAAAGTCGTACTTTTGCTTTAGAAGGCATAAACGCTTTTGTTATTTGAAAGAAAATGTATTGATCAAACTTCATATAATAGTGATATTAATAGAGAGATAATGGCAAAAAAATAATGTTGTTTAATTTGATGTTAATGTAGTATTGTGATTCACAAATGTAAACAGAGCACTAGTCAAGATACAAATAGTGTATTTAGGGTGAAGTGATTCCTCTTTCTCCTCACATTATAGAGAGAAAACTTGTGCAATAATTTTATCAATATGCAGTCTTTATCAAGGTCTTCAAAGATGGCCATTCCTTATTTTCTTCTAAGTAAAGTATGATAATTAATATAAATGGTGATAACTCATCTACCCCAGGAGATTGGAGGAAGAATGTGTGTGTAAAATTTGGAAATAGAGATAGCATAAAAAAGAGCTACTCTACGTAGAGGTAAAAAGATGTGAAAGAGAGAGACAAAGAGAGAAAGTGTGTGTGAAGATGTCCCATGGATAGAGCATAAATTTTATAATGGTTTAATCAATTAACATACATCTAATGTAGGGTTGGCGATAGAGTCCGCTATGCTATTGAAAAATATAGAGAATTAATTTCAATGAGCCAAAGTCATTCAAGGAGGAAAATAAAGTGAAAGATAAAATCATGATAAGGACAAATATAACAAGAAGAAATTCTCTAAACAATGAAGTAATTCATTTCTAGAGTGAGAAAAAGATAGCGGAGAAAGCTCTCGTGATATTGAGACGAAGTAGCATATACTTATTTGGATGGATCGATATTTACAAACAACATAACCATTTTTACTCAGCATGCATGTGCCTAAAGAGTCGACTCCTTTTTGTTATTTGGGTGGATCAATATTTACAAGCATATACCTATTTATTATCTTCAATTTTAATGACTTTAGCTTAGTGTAACTAAGGGTTGACTCCAATGCAATTGATTGATTATGAATAGTTGTGCAACTTATCTTCTATCCGAGTGGTCGGCGATCACACTAGATGATATAACCAAATGATTTTAAGCTTGTTAACTAATATTATGTATCTTTCTTCATGTGTGGTTTTTTTTTAATCCCATGCTATCACTTCTCATATATAGCTTCTTGTTGTATTAATTTTTGTTAATTACCTTCATAAAAATCTAAGTTATTAAATTTATTTTATCTACAATGCAAAAATATTTTTATATTTTCTCTCAAAAATCATCAATCGGATTTCTCCAATTTTCTTTAAAATGATGCATAATTACAAAAACATGCAAATATAATCATTATAAAAGGCTAATTTTCAATACTAAGTATTCAGGTGACTACATTTTTTGGCATATATTATAAATATCTTATATTTTCATGAAATTGTTGAAAGTGCTCAAAAATGAAAAATTAAACAAATTAAAATATTAAGTATAAAGAATTTTATATTTAAATTATATTACATTGAGCTGCATTGCATTTTAAAATGATACTTTAAAATACTCCACTTATTATTATTATTATTATTATTATTATTATTATTATTATTATTATTATTATTATTATTATTATTATTATTATTATTATTATTATTATTATTATTATTATTATTATTATTATTATTATTAAAGTTCTAAATTAGGCAATGTATTTGTATTATTGGAATTGAATGTTAGTTTAAATTTTTGTCCCTCTTATCTTACCATGAATAACCATTTACTACATCTAATATTACACAATATGATTAGGTGGTATATCAAGTACCTCTAACATGAAAAATAGCCTACTCCCTTACATGGCTATTTACACTTATTTAATGAGTCTTATTTTATGATAAACATTCAACTCTTACTCGTTGATTTATTTCATTCAACCAAGGGGTTGCTCCTGCAAAATTCTTGATCAATTTAAATTTATATTAATTATAAATTCTTTTAAATTCAACTTTATTATGCGTTGTGTACATCAAAAGGATGTTAGCAGTAATCTTAAAAGAGATCTAACAATCCAGAAGAGAAGAGTATGACGAAGGTAGACCCACTGTTAGAAGAATGTGAGGACCATTTGACTGAACGAGAAAAGCCTTGCGAGCCAAGCCAACTAGTCTAAATCCAACCAAGTCACAAGGTGGACAAGAAGGAGATCTGGCGAACCAAACATGAGCCATTCGACCGGAAACAAGACAAAAAACTGATTGAGTCATCTGCTGCAAGAAAATCGACTCGATGTGATAGTCTATCCCGGAGTAGAGTTAATCCAAAAGAAGGTCTAGTTCCATAAAGTAACTCCAACTGTTCCATGGAGACCCAAAGGCTTCTCATTGGGAATTGAAGATAGTCAATCAAATAGGATTCGCCGACAAATATTTACCGACCAAGCTCAGCCAACCAAGCTCAACCCGAAGTCAACTAAGTGTAATCAACAGAGCCAAAAGACAACTAAACAATAAGTCCACACTTGTAAAATAAAAGAAATACCCTAATGTGGAACCCTTCCAAAGAAGGGAAAAAATGAAATATCATCATTGTATTATCTTCACTATAAATAGGAAAACATTTTATGAAGAGGGAACACTTTTTATAAGTCATAGAAATGGTATAGTAAATTATATGATTGTCCCTTCTTTCATGGGAACGTTATCGTCCTTTATGAATCATTATACCATTACATATTGGTAATGAACTTCAACATACTTTGACCCTGAAACCATTGTTGGCACCGCTCCATGTTTGTAACTTTATTTGACATTGTTTCGTGTTTGAAATCATTTGGTCTAATCTCTTTGTGTTCATTTAGTCGATCAAGAGTTGATCAGACGACTGAATGATTTACAGTCAACTTCTCCAAAGGAATTCAATGCAAAGGCTCACAGCCCTTGGAAAGTATTGTTTTATCATGCAGAGGGCATGTTATCATAATTTGACATGCAGTTTTCCTTCAATCGATGAGCCTGCATAAAGTGAATTCCCTTCGGGTGGCTATTGATCTCTCTAATGTCAGACGACGGTTACGTAGTCATCGATATAGATTTGCGGTGTTCTTTGGTTCGGTCAGACTTTCTTTCATTCGATCTAAGAGTTGACCTACTGGTGCAATGATGAATATTCACACTTTTGCTTTTTTCCTCGTGTGATATGTTAGATCTCCTCGAGATTCGTGAAGACATATTTCTGATGCACATAATTAGTTCATTGATTATCTTACTTCTTCGAAAGTGACAACTTTCCTTAGAATAAGAGAATTAAATAACATAGTTGTTTACTTAAAGAGTAATAAATATTGTCAATGATTACACTCCTTAGATTTATGTGTTGAGAGCGTGATGACTGCTTTTTCTCTCTATTTCCCTAATTTTCTTCCCTATATTCGTTTATACTTATGAATGGAGATGTCAGGTGCCAAGAGACCAGTGAGTTAAGAAGCACAAATGAGTGATTTTGGGCTTCCCTCTTTGAAGGCTTGTCTTTCTAGGGATGAGAAGAAGAAAAAACCTGAAAGTTCTCTTCTGACCCTAAAAAAGACTGATGGAACGGATGATCGACCGATTGAGAAGAAACCGGGAGAAGATTGAAAGACGACTGACATCAAAAGTTCAGCCAAAGGGACCTGACCTGAAGGATCTAAGTCGATTAAACAGTCGACAATGAAGAAGCCTCGGGTGGAAGGGCGGGGAATCATCTGACTCATTGCCACTATTGGAGGTGAGGAGTTGAAAAGGAATGCAAATTTCAAATGTGCATAGTGTAGCTCCTAAGCCACTTCACCAACTTGTGGCTCAACTGTCATGTCGAGAGGAGGCAAATGGTGACGACTGCACAAATTCTACCTCTGGAGTTCGTTCTGATTCAACCTTTGATTGGAGAGGTTACTCAAGGTGACTCTTCGTATCCAGCAGGTGATCCGTCTGGTTGCAGGTCGTTCAAGGTGAAGATGTGCTAATGGAGAATCGATGGAGGAATCAACTTTTAGAAAACTGAGGTGATAATTATAAAAATATTTTTTTTCTTAAATCAAAGTATAGTTTTCTTACAGTCACTGCAATTTAACATGTAATGTTAAAAAAAAACAGCTTCCCACCACATAAATTTCTAAAAAGCAGCAAGAAAGTGGTTCCCCAAAAGAGTTGTGGCGACAATCTAAAACACAAAACTGATAGAAACTGTCCCAAACAGATACTAAACCTTTGATACTATCACTCGGTTCAATTCACACCACTCTTAAGTCGAACCTAATATTTAAAAGACCTGAATTAACAAATAAACAATTTTGTTTGATTAAAATTAGAATCAAAATGCACTAAAAATTTTAAGTGTTGATTTATTTTATCTTTGATATTAATTTTATTTAACCGACTCTTAGTTAAAACATACGGTGTGGTTTATGCATCATTTTATATATAGTTTTTTCTAAATTTGAATTTAATTTAATAAACCCCAAGATTGATTAAATTCTCCTCACTTATTTTGAGATGTCTGTTTAAAGTTAAAATTCAATTTTTTTTTTTTTATAAAATAGAATTTTTTACAATCTCAACAAACTAAGAGTCTGTTTGGGGCAGCTTGTATGTTTCAGGATAAGCAGTTTATCCTGAAACACGGCCCGCAGTTCGACCGCGGGAGTTGACCCGTGGTCTGCGTTTAGTGTCAAAAACTCAAGCGTGGCAGACAGCACTTTCAAAAACGCGCAAACCAAGCTACCCCAAATGGGCCCTAATATGAGAATTAATTTTTAGGCAGCAATAATTAAATTTTATAATGAAATTTAGCATATAAACTACTCATAGTAAGTATTCAGTTAAATAAATTATATAATAATGCAAAAAAAAAAAAATTAATAAACGCTTTCTGATAATTATTTAAATTTCGAAAAATAAACCTTTAGAGTAACAATGAATCATGAGATCTCATATAAGTTTAATACATTAGAAATTATGAATATTTGAGTACATATCACTCAATTCCTATGTATTTGCATATTTAACACTTAAAGTTCAATTTTTACATATATGCCACCAAAGGAAAAGATCTATTTCTCTGTTCAAAGTTAGAATGATGACATTTTTTATGTGATATGAAATATTTTTATGCTATAAATGCAAAATATAACATTTAGGTGTTAGTTTTGTAAATAATTGCTGGTGACCGAAAAATTATTTAGATTAGTACTATCACTCATTATTTAGCTTTGGATAAATCAGACTTTCTGCGTC
>NW_018242807.1:0-218 GCF_001263595.1 Phalaenopsis equestris
CTCTACCTATCTCTCTCCCTTTTTATCTCTCTCTCATCTTACGTTATTCTTTCCCATTCTCCCATTCCCACTCTGCCTACCTCTCTGCATCACTCTCTCTGTCTTTCTCTCCCTCACTCACACACTCTCCCTCCCTCCCTCCCTAGCTCTCTCTCTCTCTCCCACTCTCTTTCATTCTGCCCGATCCTACCTCTTTTTTATCTATCTAAACCTTTCTC
>NW_018242808.1:0-19950 GCF_001263595.1 Phalaenopsis equestris
TTTATATTTTTTGGTGCATAACAAAATTTAAAACTTTTGTAAGCGCAGTATGCATATGGATGACTTATTTTAATTTTTTTTTCTTCAAGATGTATTTTCTTGTATGCAGTTAATTTAATCTTCTTATTATTTTTCTTGCGGAAAAGAAAATCTTTTCTTTTGACTCACCAATGCTTCTTGCAGACTTATGAAGAAGAACCGTTGCCTCGTCATCCTCATATTCGTTTTAATGGAAATCTTATGAAAAGCTGGAGCAGATTTACTCTGATAGGGAATGCCAAAAGTAGTGAACTTGAAAAATCTGATACAAAATCTGTAAATGGACTTTCTTCCCTGAATAATGACAAGTATGATTTTTCCACTGAACATTTGTCCAACAAAAACTTATTCCTAGACCACAATCACTTCATGCAAACAGCTCCAGGAGCTGATCTCTTCAAATCTTCAAGTAGAAACACTACAGGAGACTCTGAAACTAGTACAAATTCCATTTCTTGCAAGCATGGCTTGAAAAAAATTAAGCAGGCGAAATCTAAAAGTCTTGGTGGTCCAGTGACTTCACTTGATAAACCGACATCATTGTCCTGTCAATTGAAGAGCAAAGGGCCAACATTTTCATGGCTGTTTCGTGGATCAAAAATGAAATCCAAGCATGAAGTGTCTCCAAAAACCATTGAATCAGAGGATCTATCCCAGCTTAAGAAGGAATGGGGAGTTTTCTCAATTGATATGTTGAGGGATGAGTTACAAGAGGCCTATGAGAAGAGGCGCTTTGCGATGACAGAAGTTGCAGAGATGAGATCTTCACTGGGAGAGCTGCAGCGAAAATTTTTTAGCTTGGAATCCTACTGTGAGGAGCTGAAGATGGCCCTCAAACAAGAAATTCAGGGTAAGGACAGCCTAGTTCTGAACAATTCGAAGAGAACAAAGCAGAAAATTAACAGTGGCAGGAGCACAGATGAGTCCATGCCTGTAAGCCATGAAGTAGTGGTGGAGGAGTTTCTACATATTGTCTCTGAAGTAAGAATTTCTACTAAACTTTTCTGCGAAACTTTAATCAGCCAGATTGATGAAACCGACAGCAGTTTAATGGATAAGCTAAGTATACTTCTCCATCAATACCCGATAACTCCAGACAATAAAAACTCAGAGGAGGTTATTTCCCTCTTGGAAGCTCTCATAAACAAGTATCTGTATCAGGATTTTGAGAATTGTATCTTCCAAAAAAACGGTTCACCAAAGGTTTTAGATCCCAACCAAAACCGCTTGGAGAATTTTTCAGCATTTGTTTTGTTTCGTAATATGAGTTGGAATGATATTTTAAGAAAGGGTACAAATTATTATGGTAAAGATTTTAGCCAGTTTTGTGATAAAAAAATGAGCTGTATTGTTTCTATTCTCAACTGGTGGAGGCCATGGCCTGAGATTGTCCTTCAATCATTCATTGTTACGGCTAAGTGCCTTTGGTTGCTTCATCTTTTGGCATACTCATTTAACCCTCCTGTAATGATATTCAGAGTTGATGAGAACAGACGTTTTGATCCCATGTACATGGAGGATGCTCTTCCATACAAGCAGCAGGGAGCACCAGCACAGGTCAAGAAAATGGTGACGCCTGGATTTTATGTGAAGGATAGGGTTTTAAGGTGCAGGGTTATGTGTACATTTGAACCCTTGTAAGAGGAGTTTCCATTTTTTTTTTATTTGTGAGATTGTTTGAATTTGGGGTCTTAGTTCATCTTATTGTTAGTTTCTTTCCAAGAATTGGTGAAGTGATAAAAGTTTTAACAGCATTGGATAAGAAGCTGCTGTATTTTTCACAGAGGGTGAGCATTTCTTTTATGATTTATATGAACAAAAATGTCAGGATCTAATTTTCATGTTTTGAATGGCTGTACGAGGGCAAAATGGTATATGATCAATCAGTTTGAGAGGCCCTTTAGCTGATTAAAGTGGGCACTTGCTAAATCCAATTTTGTTAGTGATTAACTCCTAGATCCTACTGGCAAGATTTACAGTTATAAAGCAGACTAAATATAGGGAGGGGAGAGGGAGAGATGGGATGGAAACTCCGTAATTGATCATTTAACAATCAAAACCACTTTGTGAAAAACATACCGGTTCGAGAAATTTGGAACAAAATTAAAATAAAAGCATACAACAAAGAAATTCAAAAAAAACACAACATGATTTAACGTTGAAAAACCCGAGAAAAGGAAAAAATCTAAGTCCACCAAAATAATTATAAGAAATCTTACACCATTTGGTTCAACTCTTTATTCCTGAAACTTACAACAACTTCGGGA
The DNA here is from genome assembly GCF_001263595.1 of Phalaenopsis equestris. NCBI lineage: Eukaryota > Viridiplantae > Streptophyta > Magnoliopsida > Asparagales > Orchidaceae > Phalaenopsis > Phalaenopsis equestris. Next base: position 2,307 of record NW_018242808.1, read on the forward strand.
TGCCCCTCCTCTCTTTACTGCAGCCGAAATTCTTTTTCTCAACACTTTACTGCTCCATGCAAAAGTATAGCCGAGGAATATTTAAGAGAGTTCTCCTTGCAAAAGAAAATTCCTATTGTGAAAATGGGGGATTAAATCCTGTAACTGGAGAAGTATTCGTCCTGGCACACTCGTGCCTCCTCTGAGCATGTGGGTTCTCACTACTCTGTTATGGGATACAAAACAGAAGAACCCGTGGCGCACTCGTTCCACTGCCGGGCGTCGCGGTGCCGCCATCTCGGTAGCCAAGCACGGGGATAGTGTTTATGGTGTGGAGAGCCACTCTACTGTGGATCTTGGGCGCCTTTGCCACGTGTTGCAGCTATTGCTAGCTCCAATCAAGCTCCATAACTCAACGAACTCTCACTTAGAGATTATTTGCACCGGAATACCTCTCCTTCATTTTATTTGCACCAGAACACCTATCCTTCATTTTTTGTACATTCATCTGTACCATCCTCATAGACATGTATTATAGTTTAGCTCACCTCTGGTCTCAACTTTCCTAGACTCCAACTGAAGTAAAGCTTCAGTTTCTCGATAGCCACAACCTTAGTAGTTAACATATCAATAAGTTTGCAAACTGTATGTATCTTCTCTAAGAACAAACACCCATCTTAGAGGGGAAAGCTAATAAAGTGATACCTCAATTGAATTTGCTTTATCTTAGCATGTAAAGTATCATTTTTGGAAAGATGAATAACACGCATATTGTTACTCGTGATGCTTTCCAATCTGATACTCTTTGCCTAATTTTGTTATAAAGCTTTGTAGCAGAGTCATCTACATGATTGCCTCAATCATAACAATATATTTAGCTTTCATAATTGAAAGTACGACAATCATATGCAGTCTGAAAATCCAACTTAATGTCACATTCTCTGAAGAAAAGATATATCAAGTTGTACCTCTTCTACAATCCAAATATCTTATTAGATTTGAATCTACAGATCCCTGTAGAGCGATCACTGCACTACCAAAGCAAAATGTGTTGTTGATTGTTCCACTAAAGTACATATGAATCCACTTCATAGCCTCCCAATGATTCTTTCCAGGATTACCCATGTACTTGCTGACCACTTCTACTGCATATTCAATATCTAGACTCATACATATCAAAGCATACACTAGACTCTTAACTACTGAAGCAGTCAAAGTTCTCCGCATTTGTGCTTGCTCTGCTTCAGACTTTAGAGATAATCCATTAGACAACATGAAGTTGCCCCCTAAAGGGGGTGCATAATTTCTTGCCTCACTTGTGTAAATTCCCTGTTAGATTATTTCAATACTCTACCTGAGACAACTTTAGTGCACCTGATGTTGAACAAGTTTTTGTCAAATCTCTAGGCCTAAAATTTCTTTCATCCTTCCTTGGGTGGATTTTCCATGCAATGAAGGATATCAAGGCTTGAGAGGAGAGCAATAGCAACTAAATTATAACATGAAGTGGCCCGCTAAAGGGGGTGCATAATTTCTTGCCTCACTCGTGTAAATTCCCTGTTAGATCTTTTCAATACTCTACCTGAGACAACTTTAGTGCACCTGATGTTGAACAAGTTTTTGTCAAATCTCTAGGCCTAAAATTTCTTTCATCCTTCCTTGGGTGGATTTTCCATGCAATGAAGGATATCAAGGCTTGAGAGGAGAGCAATAGCAACTAAATTAAAAGCTTCTTTGGTGGTGTGATTATGCCACCTTCTGGCATAGATATGGCACTATTGGTGTAGCTACGGCTATAAAAATATAATTACACAATGTAATCCACCAACCCCCACCCCCCACATCTAATTTCATATTTCTTGATCTTTCTCGGCCAAATTCTATTAGCCTCCTCATTTAAGTTTAGGCCTTACCATTCTTCTTCTATAGCCTTGGCCGAAAATCCACACCCTTTTTCCCTCTCTAATTTTTTTTTGGCATTTCCCTCTCTTCTATGTGCAACTAGAAAAAACTACTTCCTCTCCCTATTCTTCCTCTATATCCCATGCCTCCCCTCCTCTCCTCATCAAGTCATGAAACCCTCTTCTCTCTTCTACTCTTTTCACAAAAATCAAGGGACATGCATACATCTATTATGAGATTCCATCAAAACAAGATATATCCTATTATTTTTTTTCGTATAAATTATCAAGCATGAGTTTTTTTTTTAAATATTGATTGAAACTTTTCTCTTTGAAATATGATGTGAATCTCTTTATCTTTCCTCACCTTCTCCTCTCATTTTCATCTTTCTTTTGACGGAGCCTCCTTATCCTTCTTTCATCACCACCAAACTAGCCCCACTTCTTCTCTCTTATTTCTTTCTCTTATTTTTCTCTCTTTTATACTTCTAAACAAAGTTCCTATTACCCTTATTTTCTCCTCCTTCTTTTCTTCACCACCAATATAGACCTTAGCACTCTTCTATTATGCTCCACTTTTTCTTCGCCACCAAATCAAGCCCCAACCACCCTTATTTCCTTTTCCTCCACTTCTCAGCAGCACATCAAGCTCCATGATGGATTGAAAAGTTGAGATGAGGAAATTCGGCTATATCAAAAAAATATATGTGTCAAGTAATAATGGAGATTCACAATATTACATATTAATTAAACAAGGAAAGGGCTAAGAAATATTTTAATGGGTGAATCTCTAGTTTTCTAAAAATATAAAACTATTTTAGCATGATCAAAAGTAAGAGATTTAATTATTACAATTCTACTCACAAACAGAAACCAAAAAACCTGAGCTAGAAAATATAAAAAACAACAAGAGGTGAAATCTTATGATTTGTCAAGAGACATGAAGCGTGTGCTTTTGTGATTAAGGTGTCGTGGTGGTTCACGATTTTTCTAACTATTTCCCTTGATAGTTGTCAAAAAGGATAAAATGATCTTTTTAAGCATATGCCTAGATCAAAAGAGGAATTAACAAAGTCAGATTTTGCTTAACCCCATGTCATTTCTCAGAATTCATCTGATCCCCTTTCTATGTTGCAAAATCCTAATAAACTATGACCATTCTACAAGGATTTTGTGGTGAACCCATTCATTACACAATGTGACTGAAAAAACTCATAGATCAAGAAAGATGTTAACACCATAACTAGTCAAATCAAAAGGTCAACACAACAACTTTTACATGAAAGCTTAAAAATGTCATAGGAAAGCCAAAATGAGAAGTCACAAAAATCATGAGTCTACCATCACGGAGAGGTGAAAAAGAACATATCTACAAATGATAGAAAGAGCAACAGAAAAAAGGTCTATGAAAATAATTGTTGCAGAAAAATATGATGGTAAATACTTATAAAATAACTTGTCCTCCCCACCAAAGTAGAAGCTCCTTCTCTCATACAATTTTCTCTCCAAAAAATTAGAAATAAAAAAGAATAAATAAGAAGAACATCCCTTTGGACCTCAAACTCAAGTTAGGAAGAAGGCCCTTAGAGAGAAGCTTTTTGTCTCACCAAATCCCTCCATCTCTGCCTCCAGCTATCCCTGATGGTCCAAGCTCCCTTTCAGGCTACCATAAATCCATATTTACAGCTTTATTCTCAGATTATCAAGAAATGACTTTCCAAAGATGTTTCCCACTTCATGATCATGGTCATGTCCGATCCCGACGGGGTTCGCCAACATTGATTAGTTGGCATGGTCACACTCGATTCCAGTGTGGTCACGCTGCTACCTTCGATACAGTGGTGTGGACACATCTGTATGGGGAATGGACACTCTAATTTTTGCAATTTTGAATGTTCTTTCTGATTCCCCTTAGAATTTGTGCATGAATATATGTGTAATTACTTCAATTTCAATCTCCGGTGATGGCACCAAATACTTGATTCGACCTGCACTTACACAGATATTTAATTCTATGGCCAAAATCTTGACCCAGTTTTCTTAGGTAGCTAATGTACAAAATGGGCATGTTATAGAATTTAAAATTGAATCATAGTTTACACGCTAGGGGTTCTACGTAAGTATGCATATCGTTACAAGTAGTATAGGATTTTCTTTTAAGACCAGAGTGTCGACCCCATAAAGAAGCGACGTAAGAATCTCTTAGGCTAATTCTAGTATACTAATATCAGGATTAAGTTTGGAATGATAATTAAGGGTGTTTTTCTAATAACGACTCCTGAATACAAATCTAAATCTAAAGATAAACCTAATTAGATAAATTGTATTGGTAAATTTTGAGATGATAAAAACTACCTTTCCAGTGTGACGACCTAGATAATGTGAAGGAATGGAATAGTTAGAATTTAATGTAGCCAGAGGCCAATAGAAGCACACCTATTTTTTACCCTCTTCCAAGTGCATAAGGAACATTGACTAACTTAAAGTCAATTCTTTAACATCCCGATTACTTTGTCACCATTAGAGTCCCATAACATATACCATTATATTGGCCGAATCTCGGTGTTAATGTATGAAATCTTAAGTCAACTTTGTATGAATTTAGCCTCTCACCCTAGAAACAACCAATTTACACCCATCAAATCTTATCTATCTATGTATTTCCACTCACCCAAAATCTTGGTTCCCCACCATTCTAAGGTTAGTGCGGTATTCATTAGTTGGGTTAAATCATAGCCTTCTCGAGTCATTATATTTTGCAACAAATTTTTAACATTTTAAATGACCAACTTGCAAAGTAAACTAAGAACCAGTGAAAATACCATGACATTTATAAAATAAGAGAATTTATAAGAAAATCTAAATTCCTAAACATGCATTCAAGTCATTGTAAGTAAACTAAGAACCAGTTAAAATCTAAATTCCTAAACATGCATTCAAGTCATTGCAAAATAAAAGTAAAATGAAGATAATTACATAAGTAGTAAAATAAATAATTAATAGAATTATGTAATAATTATGTTCCAACTAGGAACATAAGTCTACCTATCATCTCCAGAGTGTATAAGTATGCTTAGTCTTCTATTAGTTTTACACAACTAGTTATCACTTAGAATCTCCTAATAGAAAAAAATCATGAATTATAATTCCTTAAAAGTTTCATTTCCGCCTAAACTACTTCAACATAGCCAACCGATCAATGTGAGTGCACTCAAGTTGTGAAATCACTGCTCTCCCGAGTCTTAGTTTCACTAAAAATAGATTTTAACATAATATATTGCCACTTAAGTTATGTCAATGAAGCAAAGGAGATATTACTCATCACATGAAAATAAAAGTTATTCTATATTAAATAGAATTTTCCTACTCATGTCACTACTTCATATCAAAAGAAAAGAGTAAAGAAAACTATTCATGAAGAATGGATAAAACTTAACAAAAAACTTCACTAAATCAAAGTAAAGCCCATAGAAAGTGTTTACAACAATTTCAAGATAATCAAGAATATAAGACTTATCTTTTTTCTTTGAAAAAAAATGTAAATCTCTCCAAAAAGGTCTCATGCCGATCCATGCAATGCTCGTACATTTCCTTACACATATCTCTCGAAATCTCTCACCAATCTGACCAGAAAAGATAGAAATCTACATTCCTATTCCTACCTGCAACCTTTGGATGCGCTTGGAGTTTCCAAGAGTTTGAAATGGAAAAAGTTGTCTTCACCAGTCCCAAATAATGCCTTATAAACTCTTTGAGCAGCTAGATTCATCCACAACCATTTCTGGTGCCTAGCCATCATTTTTTTGAGAGAGACAGTGGCTAGGCGTCACTTTCTGGTGTCTAGGCACCACCCTTCTAGCAGCACCCCCGTTTCACAACGTTTCAGCTCCAATCTATCGCAAGTGATATACATATCAAAATGCAACAGATTAAAATTTTATTCCTTGCTCGATTTGACTCCAAATTGTGTCATTTTTGCTCCATTTACTTCAAAACTCCATTTCTTGTACCTAAAGCAAGAAACATGCAAAATATCTTTCATTAATGTGTAATATCGTTCAAAATGAGCGTAAAATGTATATAAAAAGTTGCACATTTTTTTAGCATGTCAATTCACCCAAACATATATGTTACTTGTCCTCAAGTAACACCATAACTTTTAAAATTATATTGATTTGTGTTAGTGAGTTTCCTTAAGAAGTCCTAAAATTTTATTCTAGAAATTTTATAGTCCAACTTAAAAGAATTTCCAGTAAATTGGATGATATCTAAGGTATCATAATATTTAGTATTAAACTTAGGAATCCTAGTTCTCTATTTTATTAAAAAAAAAAATTTCCAAACTTTGGATTCTTAGATAAATATTAATTATAGAATTTATGACTTCTAAGAAAATAATATTTACTAATACAATATGAAATTAAGCTTAGGTTTGATCCTAAGTTTTCTTCCTTAGAAAGATTCAAGTGAAATCAATTTTTAACTAAGTCCTAATCCTCAAGCTTCTCCCCACATATTTTCTTTTTCTTTTTATTTTTTTTAAAAATTTTTTTTCTTTTCAATTTCTTTTCTTTTTATTTTCTTTTTCTTTTTTCTTCTTTATTTTAGGATCTTTTTAATCCTTACTCTTTTATGTGAGGATTGTTGTATCTGAATAGGCCTTTAATCTTTTTAAATTTCACTATCCTCTTCCTAAAGTAAAAAACTCAAAACTTTCCTTAAAATTTTAAAAGCTTAAGTATTAGTTTTTAAAAAAGTTTCAATAAAGACTCAAATCTCATTAAGTATAAATCTAAGAATCTTAGGTTTACAAATATTCAAATATTTTCGACCATAAACAACAAAATCATTTTTTTAATGTTTCCTGCAAAATTTATTAACTCTAGAACAGTTTCTTCACATAGGACCCTAGCTAAGTTTTTTCTAACATTCCTAAAATCAAAATAATTAGAACCTACAGATAATTTCTCATACCATTTTTCATTTTAAAAGTGATATCAAAATAAATATAGGCTACTGAGGACAAATAAAGTAAAGTTTTAAAAATATTTTTCTACCCCACAAACTTGATTTTTAACATGTATAGCATTCAGTATAGAAAATATAAGTAGGAACAAAAATTGTTCAAAAATTCTTTCTACTACAAATATCTATCAGAAACATCTTTAAGTATTCATCTGGACAAAAAAAAATGCAACAGAAAGTAAATCTAAACTAAATGTGCCAGAAATAAATTGAATTAAAGAAAATTTTATTAGCACAATAGGTATCAACATAAGATTATATATTTAAGTGTTTCCCAAGACCTTTATATTATTGTAACAAAAACACAAACACACATGATAAATTAGGTTAATTCTTCCTTTTAACTTATCATATCTTACTACCTTACCTCCAATTTCTAGCGAAATCACTACACTAGTCAATTGGGTACTTTTAAATGTTTTTATAAGGCTTAAACCTATGAATACAATTAGACTTGATATATTAGCTCATGAATACCAACTTCAGACATTACCATATCCCTTTAAGTATGCACCTCTTATAAGGATAGTGTAAGATCATCCACATGTTGTTCCCATTATAAGGATAGTGTAAGATCATCCACATGTTGTTCATCAATCAGCTATGTGACCCTACCGAATGAAATCAAGGTTAGAGAATGGAAGTAACAAACTTGAGATGGAACTGTCATTATCCAAACTCAAGATGTCTCTTATAAAGCTCAAGTTCAGTTGAGACCAAAGTTATTATGGACTCTTCAATCCAACTACTACAAGAGAACATATACAAGTCTAGCCATAATGAGAAGTTAAGGAATCACCACCCTTATGAGGCACAAAGATCAAATTAATCCACAAATACTCTAAATTTCCACCAACATTAGTCAAACTGATCAATCCACACTAAAACAAACATAACACACCACAAGCAATCATAACTCACAAACTTAAACACAAATAATTTTGGGCTTCCACCCATGAAGCACTTAAAGAAATTGGTTGGATAAATTTTGAGATGATAAAAAATACCTTTCAAGTGTTATGACTTAGATAATGTGAAGGAATGAAATGATTAGAATTCATTATAACCAGTGAAAAATTGGAGCATACCAATTCTTTACCCTCTTCTAACTGTGTAAAAAATATTGGCTAACTAAAAGTTGATTCCTTAACATCGTTATTACCCCGTCAGAACTATCTATCCTCTCACAATTAGAGTCCCATAGCTTATTCCACTATATTGGCTGAATCCCTGTGTTAAGGTATGAAACCATAAGTCAAATTGGTAGGAATCTAGCCTGTCACTCTAGAAACAACCAATTTACACACATCAAATCTTATCTTCTTATCAATTTGTACCCACCTGAGATCTTGGTTCCCCTTAATCCTAAGGTTAGTCTAGTATTCACTAGTTGGATGAAATAATTGCCCTCTTGGGTCATTGTGTTTCACAACAAATTTTAATATTTTAAATGGCTAGTTTGTAAAGTAAATTAAGAATCGGTAAAAATATCGTCGTTCGCCAAATTGGGAAAAAGATATTTGATTTAAAATAATATATATGGTTTTGAAAGTAATACTTTAATTTTGAAAATGCGAGACTAAATCAATCCCATATAGATGATAATTTAAATAAACGAGCACAACACTACAAGCAATGTATACCCCAAAGGGTAAACATATGACTTATTAGTGAGGCTCGCTTCAAGCAATGTATACCCCGAAGGGTAAACATATGACTTATTAGTGAGGCTCGCTTAAATACACCAAAGAATTTATGACATCTGTTTTAGTCTGCGAACCATTATGTTGACCAAAAATTTCTATCTAATATGAAAGGTTAGATAGTGTTTATATTAAGTTGGGATATAAAGTTCCCTATATGGGCAAGCTGCTATAGTTAATTTCATCTTAAATAACCGAGGTCATCTAAGAAAACTCTTGATTTAGATAAAAAAGTATTGTCTTCAAGAAATTTAAGTAGTAGGACTTTTCAAAGTTCGTACAAAGGAGTGTCAAATGGGCAAGGCTCAAATTTGGAAGAATTATTATGGAGTAAAAAGAAAGAAAAACAAGGGGATGTCACGTATCTTGAGGAGAACCTCAGTCACTTCCCAAACTATCCTATAGTTATTGAATGTTTCATCCTACCAATTATTATTAATTAGGGCTTACATTTTTATGATACAATCATACAAATAACCATAGAAGATCAGGGGATTTAGATCATAACAATTGACGGTCTTGGAGCCTAAGGCGAGTTAAGACTAAAATTGAACTGCACGACTGTGCAAACACCTAAAAATAAAGTGAGGATCTATGTTTCACAAGGCAAATATAATTGAAATCCATTATTTAATCTAAAAAAAAGGTTTTTGTTGTAGATCCACTTGCTATGTGGAATGGTTCCCTCAAAGCTAGCTCCAAGCTCCTCATCAAAGTAGCTATCCTAAAGTCTAAGGCTTCAAGTGGTTTTACCAAGTGTGTTTAAGTAACAAGTTTTGATGTTTTTCAAGCATTATGTGGGGGGGGTTAACGTTGATTAGAGCGATACCAGTTAGGATCCCACGATTCCCTCATTCTGGTGTCATTAATTTCTTTTGAATTTACTTAGTCTAAATGAGTTATCAAACTCATTTAAATTGGGAAGATCTCGTTAGCAATTGTGAGTTAACTCATCCGAGGGACTCCCGTAAATTCAAAAAAACGTATTATGCAATTGTTATTTGGTTTTTTAAAAAATATTGTTTAATTTTGAAAAATGGGTTTGTAACTCTTAGTTTTGGTACATTTTTGCTGTTGAAGTAAATAAATGCAATTAAGGAAAGTGTTGTAAAGTAAGTGAATAAAATTGCATTACAAAAAATAAATGCTTACCTGGGCCTTTACTACTGCTGCATGGTTAGCATCATAAAGCATAGTATATTTGCATGAAATTTAAATAAATTGCAAACAAGTAAATAAGTAGTGTTTGTTACAAGAAAAAGTCAGAAAACTACTTTTAGCAAAACAAATGTAAAAGAAAACCCATAGTCACATATAGAGGACCAGGACTGGGTGTAAGACATTGCTAAAGGTGGGGGCTCAGAGCTGGACTGTGTGCTTTCCGACCATAAGTAAGAGCTACCAATCTAACAATCTATGGAGGGCAGTACTAACCTCAATCCAAGTGATTAAAAATGGACATTCAAATATTTTCATTTGAACTTAATTTTCATGCACATAAAATTCATTTTATCATGCAAAAGATATTTTTTTTATTTAAAACATTTTTTGTTAGAATGGTGCAGTCCACAAGTTAATCAATTTATTTAACCTAGAATTAAAAACAATATAAGAGTATCTTGGGTGATCATCTCCTCAAGAGTCGTCGAATAGTATCATCGGTCCTTATCCTCTCCTTTCATTAAATATTTTTAAGGAAGGAGATACTATTCTAAAATCCCACATCGTATCCCTCGTTTTAGCACACATTAGCATTATCGTCATTGCCCTAACTAACTAGACCTCAGAATTACATAAGCCCGATGATCTATATGTGGCAAAAATAAATATGCTCAATGGCTCACAAGGATTTGAATACCTTAGAGAAGACTCAAATACTAGAGCATTGGGTCAGTTAATATAGATTAAGTAGTGTAGGTTATTTTTCATTGTTTAGGTGAGTTAACGGGTCCCAAGGCATAACTTGGTGGATCGATAAAAGTTTTAATGGATGATTTTCTGTATCAAAGTATAATAAGTTCAATTGTCCTTCAAAATATCCAAAAGATTGTAAAAGTATTCGAGGCATAACCCTAAACAACCTTTAAAATTCTTTGAAACGTTTTGAGTTCATTTGAACTTAATATATTATTCAATTAATCATCCAAAGTTAATTTAAATTCAATGTATTAATACATCCTATGCCCAGTGAACATTAATATTTTAATTATCACAAGAGTGGGGTACTTCAAATATTCACTTGATATTTTACTTAAGAGTTATGTGAATGGGTATCCGTAGTTAAAGTTGTGCTAGTAGTTCTTGAAGGTGTCCATCAATTAATCAAGTTTCTCCTTTCTAAACCTCATTAATCAAGTGTAAATATCAATTCTGGCTCACTATCAAGCCCTTAAATACAATCTTGGGGTATGTTTGTAATTAGGGCTATCAAAATGGCTCGTTGTTTGCGAACAACTCGTGTTTGGCTCATTCGCTAAGTTAACGAGCCAAACATGAACAACACGAACTAATATTTGTTCATTCATGTTTGGCTCCTTTTGGTTTGAAATACTACTAATAAATTATATATATCTTTGATGAGTAGTATTTTTAAAAATTTAATTGACTACAAGGCTACAAAGATTTATAATCAATTAAAAGTATTATTGAAGAATATAGAATAAAAAATATTAAATTAAATTCAAATGATATTTTAAATATTGCCCCAATCCTTAACATCTTATGGCTACGTGATTAGGGTTGTCAAAATGACTCTTTGTTCATGAACGACTCGTGTTCGACTCGCTAAGCAAACGATCTGATTGATACACCAAAAGTATATGCATTTTTAGACCCATATTTTATACTCATGTTTGGTGATATTGTACTTCAAAGGAAGGCATTTTTCATGTTTTAATGTAGGTTGTTGATTTTTAGGACTTAGAGCAAAAAATAAGTAAAAAGGATGGACTTTAGAGTCAAAATGGAGTTTTTGAATAATTGTTCAGCGCCAACAACATCATTTGACATAAAGCACGGATTTTATTTACGGACCACTGGAGACGACGACACCTGTGTTAGTGAAGGCCTTATTTCTAGAAGATTCAACAAAATTTGATGCTTTTTGAAGAGTTTTTGGATGCACCTATTGGAAAACCAACCTTAGGCTCTATTTAGAGCTGAAATTGATCAGAAAAAACTCTCCTTTGCCCCCCACCCCTTCGCACCCCTTTGCAACCTTCAACCCCTTTCCACTTTCTTCCACGCCATTCCACACCATTTGTCATTTATTTCCTTTGTAGTTTTGAGTTTTTTTGGTGAGTTTAAGTGTGAATTATTCTCTAAGAGTGTTGGAGAGAGTGAGAAGTGAGATATTTCTTCTTAAGTAAGATTTCTTATTCCGACATTTCCTCAGAGAGGCTACAAGGGATTTGCTTTGAGAAAGAGTTTCAGATAAGTATTTGTTATTTATTATTATTGTATAAACTTTATTTTATATATGAAATTTGTGTTTTGTTGTATCTTTTTCATGAAGTCTGAGTAGTTTCTTTTATCATTCTCCCTACTCTGAGAAATAGTGAAATGAAGAGATAATTTGGATGTGCCAATATTAAAATATAAAATAAATTGTGATGGTTTTTCAACTTTGTTCTTAATTTACTTTTTGATCTGACCAATTGAATTGTTAAAATTTGTTGCGAAACATATGATACGAGAAATAGAGCATGAGTTCTACAACAGTGTGAGAATCACATTTAATTCCAAGGAGGAGTGTTTAGTTCATGAAATTAAGTGCAAGAAAATAGGGAAATAAACATTATTGGGTGTAGAATTGGAGATTTTAGGGTGACAGACTAAAATCCCCATTTCAATCTTAGTGTTTAAGAACTAAAGCGAGAGTTAGCTTTCAGCTCTGGAGTGGGAGCCAGTATTCTCCTAGCCTACCCATAGATTTAGTGACTATAGTATCGTCTTAGCCTAGCCACGGATTTAGGGTCTGAACTTGAGATTAGCCAATGATTTTCTATAACACTGAATCAGGGTAGAGAATTAAAATTGCTTCTATCTGGCACAATACATATTTAAACCATTTATTTCATCTCATTTCACCAAAAACACATTATAGTGGGAAAGATGATTTTTAATATTAGAAAACTTCATCACATAAACATAGTTTAGTAGTTACTATTTCAAACTTTGCATTTAAATTTTGATAGTAGTTAATAATTTAGTTTTGATAGTATCTCAAACATTCAAAATTAGTGACAATAATTTCTTTTTATTTTTGTGAATTTTCTAGTTAATTTATCATTTCAACTTTAAACCTTCCTCTTGGGATCAAAATTTGGGACTTAAATAGAAAGTCTTATATTATTGATAACGATACGTATACTTGCATAGAATCCCAACATTAAGTGCTTAACGCTATTATTCATAAAATGCCACATCAAATTTTTGGCACCGTTGTAAAGCGGTGTCAACATTACTATATTTTCTGAGATCACCGAACACGAACACACTTTTTGAGCTTGAAATATAAACAAACCAAAAATGAGCTGAGCTTGGGCTCGCTCGTGTTTGGCTCGTTTACACCCCTATTTGTAATAATCAAAAGTGTTAGATTAATTGAAATCAAGTTCTCTTTAAATGATCATGTTATCATCTAATCACCAATTATAGGGGCTTCAAATAAGTGAATTATTATCTTCCTAGCTTAATCCCAGTGCCTTAGTATCATCTAACTGAATTAACCTCCAAGTCATAAAAATTTAGAAAATTACAATTTTACCCTTATTATGAAAAGATGACAAGTTGGTTTCTACCTATTAACCCATTGTGTTTTAAACATCCAAAAGATTTTATTATGATCAAATATACCCATTTACCCCTTTGGTTAACCTAAAATTTAATTATGGCAAAAAAATCAAAAATTATCATTTTGCCTCTAAGGCTCCCCACTTCATAACTAACTAAATTGAACTCATATGACTTTGATATTTTTATGGTACCCCACTCATGGGTCAATTAAAATATCGGAGGAGAAATAATGATTTTCCTTATTTTTATTTATTTTAGATAATTATTTTAGCCAAAAAATAGGAATTTCAACATTAATATATTCAAATAATCAAATTAAAGTTTTATTCATGGTAAAATTATAGAAGGTTTACCTGGGTTAAAAGACCACTTAGACAAAAAATTCATAATTTTTTCAAATTGTATTTTAATTATTATAATTATTTATTTCTTTTTAGTGATTAATTAAATAGAAAATAATATTTGATTTCAAAATTTACTTTTTAAATTTTTCATAAATCCTCAAAATCCATAAAATTCAGAGAAATAAACCTTCCATTTTTATAATTTTTATTTTACTTACTATAGTTATTTTAATGGAAAATTAAAAAAAATACATTTTTAGCATTTAAAGATACATAACTAAATTAGAAAGATTAGGAAAAATATTTTGAAGGGCTCGAAGTGATCAGGGAAGAATTAGGAACATTTTAGGTATTTTCATATTTTTGCAATTTTTACATATTTTTAAATAAAAAAGTAGCTCAAAAATGAACTATTTATTTTAAAATAAATTTTATTTTTCCTCGGCACCCTTGATCACAAGGAATTCAGAAAACCACTTTTTATGAATTTCCTAAATATAGTTTATTTATTATAGTTATTTTAATGTAAAAATGCCATTTTATTTGAAAAATAGAATTTAGTGGTCAAATTGACAAAATTAAATATCAATTTTTTTTAGTGAGTTAAAATGGTCATTATGTACAGTGTGAAACTAATTTTATTAATTTTTCAATCATATTTTATTTATTTATACCTTAGCCCAAGAGGTGAGGCCTTGATTGGGTTGGTTGTAGACGTTAGTTGTGGCTCCATGAAGCTCCTTCAAGCACAAATTTGAGTTGAGGTTGAGCCTAGGCAAGAGTTCAATCATGGGGTGATGCAGCCTTGGTCTAGGAGTGGGTTAGAGTGCTTAATAGAGGGGGGTTTTGATGGGGAACTTCCTTGTTTGGTATGAGGAAGCCTTTGGGTAGCTTAATTTGAGCTTTGGTGGAGTTTAATGGAGTGACATAATGCTCTAGATTTTGAACTCAAAATTGAACTCAGGTAGTGGATTTCAGTGGGGAGAAATGGTTGGAATGAACTCAAGGCAAATTGGATAGGCTCTGGAAGCAAATTGGCAGAATTTCTTATAAAAATTAGCACACTTTGAAGTTGGCTAAAAATTGGGAAAATTGGGCTTCTTACAGCATTGGCCAAGGGGAGGGCCTTAGGCTCTAACTGGCCGGTGCCAATAAGCTTATGTGGAGTGATAAGTGGCATCAGTGACCAATCAAAGTTAGCCGCATATGATGGGTTAAAATTTGAGTTCAAAGGAGGGAGGTCTTCTCAGATTTGAGCTCTTTGGTGACTAGGGTGTCTAGCCAGAGGTGAGGTGGTGGCTAGCTGAGTTAGGGAGGGTCAGAGAAGTTTTAATTGTGATTAGCCCTAAGGCTTGATGGGTGATTGCATAGGGGGAAGAGTTTAACCAAAATGGGGTAAGTGTCTCCTTAATCCAATGGGCCCTTGGTCCATGGCTTCAAAATTGGGTCTTAGGTGTTTTGATTAGCATCCTAGGGGGCTAATCAAGGCAGAAGAAGATTAAGATTGTTTAATGCAAAATATTTGAGTTGATTTGGGGTTTAGGTTCAAAATTATGGTTTGAACCAAAATTTGGAATTGGGCTTAGCTTAAAAATTGTTTGAAAGATCCAATTGATCCATGAGGATGTCATGAAGAGTTTAAGAAGTGAATTTGGGGAATTTGAGTTGATCACAAGATTCAATTTGATGGAATTTTGAAGTTAGGTCAATTTTAGGGAATTAGATTTGAGCTTGGGTTTAGGTTGGGCTAGGGTTTGGATCAAAGCCAACAGAAGGTTTAATTTGGTGTGGGGAAATGTTGTGAAGAGTTTAGAATTTAAACTTGGGGAAATTGGCTAGGTTAGGAGGTTTAGTTTGATTGAAAATTGACTTAGGATCAAATTGGGGGTTAAAATAAAGGCTTAGAATTTGTGTTTGAAATTGGATTCAATTGGGAATGAGTTTGGTTCAAAATTGTCTTAGAAATGATTAAATTTAGTTAAGATTTGAAAATGGGGAAATTTGAAATCAATTTGGTAGAAATTAGAGGTGATTTGAGGTAATTGGGCCTTAAAGAGCAAAATTGTGATTTTAGTCAAAATTGGTCAAATTGGTCAAATGGACTTCATGTGTGGTCAAGATTGGTTTTAAGAGTGTTTGGAATGATTTGGGATGTTTTAGGAAAATTTTGGCCATCAAGGGAATTTTGGTAGTTTTGGGAATTTTGAAAATTTTTTTGGGCAATTTGAGTGGTTTAGCAGGGTTTGAAATGATTTTCAGACAAAGTTTGAGGAGTTGGGTAATTTTAAAAAATTTAGAGTTTTAGGGGCAATTTGGTAATTTTGGAAAAGTTAGTGGTCAAAAGGCTAAGTTGGGTATTTGGGTAAGATGCTAATCATAAAATTACCCTTGTGAGCCATAAGAGCAAGGGAATTCCCATTTTGGATCCTCCATGTGTTGGTCTTAGCCAAATCCTAACACAAAGCTAAGGGTTTAGGAGACTATCCACATGAGTCTCCAAAAGAGTAAGGGATCAAGCTAAACATGTTTGGTTAAGGGTTTAGGCTGTGAGTGAAGGTGAGGGGTATTAGCACGCTTAAGATAGCACGCCTAAGAATTACCTACTTTTTCATATATGTTTTATGCTCAATTTTAATGTTTGTTTATTATATTACACTTTAAAGGATGGTATTTTGCATATTTTTGGTTTCTAGTACAAGAAATGGAATTTTGGAGAAAATGAAGCAGAAATGGTGCAATTTGGAGTAAAAACGAGCTAGAAAGAAAATTCTGACTAGGTAAATTTTGATATGTCTTTCTGTGCTTCATCTACTTTACATTTGTCACATGTTTTTGAATGAAATTACACTTCAAAAAGGGATTGTTTTCATACTTATTTTGTAGGTATATCTGTTAGGAGCAAAACACAACTGAAATGGAGCAAAACCTAGCCAAATGGAGCAAAATAATGGAGCTGCTGCACGGTGGCGCATGATGCTCCAAACCGGTGCATGATGCATCAAAATCCAAAGAACTTGGCCATGATGCACCGCTTTGGTGCGAGATGCGCCAGAGACTACTTTTTGTGGATTAAGGCAATTTAAGACTAGTTTTTGCGCGAATTTTCATAGGGACACTAGTTATAAACACCCCTTAGAGTAATTCAACGCATCAAGACACTTTGGAAGGTTCTTTTATGAAGGGATATGTCTCTTGGATCAATAAACATTTATTTTAAATTAAAAAGAGATGACTTTTGGATAGAATTTTGGAGGGAATTTTGAATTCTTTTTGGAGGAAGACAACCTTTTATAAAAGAGAGGGAAGTCTACAGTCTTTTATAAAAGAGAGGGAAGTCTAGGGCTTGAAGAGGAGTTTTTGGGGAGCGTCGTGTGTGTGTGTGTGTGTTTGTGTGTGTGGTGTGAGAGTGAGAGCAAGGGCTTGGAGATTTTCTTCAAGGATTGTAAGAGGAGAGGGAAGGTGACAGATTTCCTCTTCATTACACTTCTAAGAGAGAATTGAGAGTGCTTATAAAGAGGGAAAGTACTTGAAGAGAACTTCTAGGGATTTTCTTAAGAAGGATTGTGAGATAAGTTGTGTCCTTTTATTTCTTTATTTTGTAAACTTGTTTTTATTAATGAAATCTATGTTTTGTCATATCCTTATCATGAGTTCTGAGTAGTCTTCTTTATCCTTCTCCCTACAATGAGATTTGGATGCTTAAACAAAACTTTTAGGAATTTGTTTGGTAAAGATTATGAGATAGGTTGTGTTCTTTCCTTTCTTTATTTTGTAAACTTGTTTTATATATGAAATTCATGTTTTTTCGTATCCTTCTCATGAATTCTAAGTAGTCTTTTTTATTCTTCTCCCTACTTTGAGATATGGTTTTGTGAAGAATTGATTTTATTTTATA
>NW_018242808.1:20031-41665 GCF_001263595.1 Phalaenopsis equestris
AAAATGTGTTGAGAAATATATGTTCCAAAAGGGCTATGATTTCTACAACATGGGGAGAATCACATTTGATTTCATGGTAGAGTATGTCATCCATGGAATTGAGTGCAAATAAATAAGAAATATTCTTTTTTGGATGAAGAATTAGAGATTTTAAGGTGACAGATGAAAATCCCCAATTTGGTCCAACTGATTGGAAACTGATGCAAGATGGTTAACCCTCAGGTAAGGGAGTAGTGGGAGCTCTGGAGTGGTAGCCGGTACCCTGTCAACCTAACCACGGAAGTAGGGACCAAACTCTGGATTAGTCAATATTCTTTATGACACTTGGAAGAAGGTAAAGAGTAGGATTGCTCCTATTTGGCACAAAAAAAAAATTATATATTTTTAAATGATTTTAATTTCTTTAAAATCCATACTCGTTGTAAAAGGGAATGAGGCTTTCTTAAATTTGAAATCTTCATAACAAAACTTTATTTGTTCTTAGTAAATTTAATTTTAAAGTTTAGTAAATTGTTTAACAAACTTAGCTCTTTTAGTTACATTTCTATTAGCATTCATTAAACCCATTTTAATTTATCTTTCTTACTTTAATTTTTATAGTTTGAATATTGTGATTTATGTTCTTATCATAAGAGTTTCCATCTTCCAAATTAAGACTTCATAGTAGTAGACTAGAATTAGCCTAAAAGATTTCTTACTGCGCTTCTCTGTGGGATCGATACTGGGGTTTTTAAGGAAAGCCCTATATTACTTGAAGCGATACGTGCACTTACGTAGAACCACTAGTGTGTGAACTATTTTATATATTTTATATAACATTTCAATTTTGCACATTAACTACTTAATATAAATTAGGTCAAGTTATTGGCCATGTTTTTGAAAACTAAATTACCGCGTAATTTTAGGATGGGTCATGTTTTTGGCACTATACCAGGGATTTAAATTGACATAAAACACGTAGAAAAATAGTACACAGTAGGGGCACATCAAGTTTTTGGCGCTGTTACCGAGGAAGCTTTGGTAAGAACTTTAGGAGAGTTTTAGTTCGTGTAAGACTTGGATTTGGAATTTATAATATTATTATACAGTGTGTTTAATTATTGTGTGTTTATTTGAAAGAAAAATCTTAAATATAAAAATATTTTTAATATCTTTCCTATTACTTGAATCTTTAAGTTTGTATGCTTATTTCAGGAGCGGCAGATCTTGCATTTTACAAGTCGGATTTGGAAAGAACTTTTGGAAGAGATTTTAAAAGTCTCCATGATTTTAATGTAGAAATGGCGGTTCAATGATATAATGAATATTCAGTTTTGGATTATAATTCTAGTAGCTTTGAAAGACTAAACTCCAAGAGAGTGGGAAATTTTGAAGAAGATATGCTTACAAGTTTAATTTCTCAGGTTGCAAATATTGGAGGAAGTTGGGTCAATACATAAAAGCTATCCTCAAAGAACCCCAATAAATGAGGAAAATTCATTTGAACAATGGATTGAAACTGGCCATGAGATACAAAATTCTTACTCCGATATCCTCACCCCAATTAATGAGGAAAATTCATTTGAACAATGGATTGAAACTGGCCATGAGATACAAAATTCTTACTCCAATTATTACAACCCAGGTTGGAAAAATCATTTGAGTTTTAACAGGAATAATAATTTTTTAGGAGAAGACTAATTTTGGGAAGATAATAAATTTAATTGGACATGTAGTTGGAATAATCATGGCTATTATAATAATGAACTCTCTTTTCCTCATAATTTTAACTTCAACCCTCAAAATGAGTAGAATGACTTATTAGAAGAGGTTGTTATTCAAATGAACAGTGAGTTAGAGTGTCAAGGGACTGCAATAAGGAATATAGAAAACCAATTGGGGCAGATTATTAACTTAAATAATAATCCTCCTCAATTTAAATCCAACCCACAAGATGAGGGTAAGGAATTAATGTTAGAAGAAGTTGTGATTGAAATGAAGAGTGAGCTAGAAAATCAAGAGGTCATAATAAGGAATAAAGAAAACCAGCTCGGGCAAATTATTAATGCAATTAACAATTATCCCCCATATATTTTACCTAGTGACCCTGGATAAAACCTAAGGAGTGAATGATGAGTAATTTAAAATTATTGAACTAATATTTAGGAGAGAATTAGAGGATATGTTTCAAAAGAACTTTGAGTTGAGAAATGAGGATAAGGAGATTGAAAGACAAATGGAAAAAATTTCTAAGGAACTAGAAAAATCTATATCCTTAAGTAAAATAAATCTAAAAAGACCACCTCAACCATTTACTCAGTACCGAGGGAAAGAATTGAAAGACAACCATGAACAAAAGAGTAACCTAGAAGAATTTGATCCAGAATTTGAATTATATAGAGGGAATTTGATAAAAAATCTTGGAGATCATGAAGTATCTTATACAGATCCATTTCTTATAAAATTTAAGGATGATATTAATATGCAAATTGAGAAAATCATTAGAAGAATATTGGATTTAGAAGATTATTGAATCTAGAAAAAAATATGAGGAACAAGGATATGAATCAATCTGAAAAGGAAAAGCTACTAAAAGAAAAATTTAAATTTGAGGACTTTGAAGGAATTTGAAGGAATCCCTGGATCTAGAAAAGATTGGGTGATTGATCAAGGATTACTTAAACAGAATTTTGATCCAAGTGGAATCATTTGTCGGGTTGATGATGTTAAACAAAGCGCTTTATGGGAAGCAACCCATAGTTATCAGTGTGGTTTGATTTAATGTTATTGAGAGTCATGACTGTTAATATTGTATTGTGTTTGCTTTTATGTGGATTGATCAGTTTGATTGAGGATTGGTAGATGTTTGGATTGTTATTGGTTTGATTTGATTTTTGTGTGTTATGAAGGAGGTGATTTCTTAACTTCTTATTATGGTTAGACTTATATGTTCTGTTGTAGTGGTTGGATTGACGAGTCCACTACGACTCGAGCCTCACCCAGACTTGAGTTTTACAAGAGACATTATGAATTTTAACAGTGACAGTTCCATCTCAATTTTGCTACTTCTTTTCCCTGACTTTGTTTTCATTTGCTAGAAATGGCTAACCTATTTGATGAGTAACATGTAGATGATTTTACACAATCCTTATAACTGTTAGAGGTGCTTAATTAATGGGATATGGTGACACCGAAGGTTGGTGTTTGTGGCCTTACAAATCAGGGAAAATCTTATCTTTAGGATTAGAATGTATAAAATCATTATAAGTACCCAATATATTTGTGTAGTGATTCCATTAGATATTGGAAGTAAGTTAGTGAAATGCAATGAGTTAATGAAGAATTGTCATCATTTATTCATGTGTGTTTGTTTTTGTGTTATAACATGTGTGTTAGTGTTTGTGCTACAATAATATAAAGATTTGGAGAACACATAAATATATATATTCCTATGTCAACACCTGTTCCTCATGTCAATACCTGTTCTGCTTGTTAGACCTTTCTTTCCATTTTATCGAGCATGTTTTACTTTAGACTTACTTTCTATTGCATATTGTTCTATCCTGATGAATACTTGTAGATGTTTGTGATAGATAGAATTTCTGAATTATTTTTCTTCCTGCTTATAATTTCTATATTGAATGATGTACTTGTTAAAAATCAAGTTTGATGGTAGGAAAAAAATAAATTTTAAAGTTAGTATACTTCCTTTTAGTTTAATATTATTGCAAGCATGTTTTAGGCTAGATTTACTTTCACTTGCAATCATTCTATCCTGATTATATGAATTTGATATGATGGTGTAGAAGTTAGAAAATTCAACTTTTACTTTTTCTTCCTACTACATTTTATGGAATTAAATGTAAAATATTTAAAAATGAAAGTTTGGGGGAAAAGAAAATTTTCTTTTAAAAATAAGCAAACAAAATATTATTTTCCCTCAATTGATTATATTTTTAAAATTAATTTAACATGACATTGCATATTAGAGTTTAACTTTAAATGACTAGATTTATGTTTTTAAATATTATGGTAAATTTAGGTAAAAGTTTTTAATAATGAAGGTCAATTCTAAAGTTAAAGATATTTGGTATGAAATGACAAGACTATGTTTTTTCTTTATAAAGTAAAGGAAATTGTATTTTTGAAGTGTTAAGAATTTTAGAGTTTCATGTAAGAAGAAATAAATGAGACTTTATTAAAAATCATAAACTAATAAGAATTTATAAAGTGAAGAAAGGTAATGAGATTTGTATTTAAGAAGAGGATAATAAAGTTCAAAATTATTAAAGGCTATCCAGATATAGTAATCCTCACTTAAAAAAGCAAAAAAAAAAGAAGAAAAGAAAGGATTGAAAAGATCCTAAAAGAAAAAAAAAAGAGAAGAAAAAAAAGAAAAGAAAAAAAAGGAAAGAAAAGAAAAATGAGTGAGGAGAAGAGAAGCTTGAGGAGATGCCTAATCAAAAATTAGATGAATTGACTTCACTTGAATCAACTTAAGGAAAAGACTTTATTACATTTTGTAAACTTGTGTTGGAGTATTAGTAGCTTTATTAGTAAATTTTCATGAAGTTTCTTTTCATATGAATGTTTTAAGTATCCTTAATATGACAACTTACAATTCTTCTTGAAATGAATAGAGTTTCAGAAATCTTAAATTTAATTACTAAGTACTATTAGAAGTAGAGTTTGAATCTAAGTTATTAAAGGTTTTTCTTGAATTTTATTATTTTATTTGTTAAACTAAAGTAAAGAAATTTATAAGTTAATATCTATCCTAAATATTTTTATATAGAAAAACAGTTACTTGAGGACAAGTAACATTTAAGTTTTGGGGTGTTGACACACCTAAAAATTACCTACTTTTTCATAAATGTTTTATGCTGAATTTTAATGATTTTTAATGATATTACACTTAAATGGAAGGTATTTTGCATATTTTTTATTTCAAGTATAAGAAATGAAATTTTGGAGAAAATGAAGCAAAAATAGTGCAATTTGGAGTAAAAACGAGCAAGAAAGAAAATTTTGACTTAGCACATTTTGATGTCTTTCTATACTTAATCTACTTTGCATTTCTCACATAATTTTGAATAAAATAACACTTTAAAGAATGGATTTTTTCATGCATATTTTATAGGTATATTTGTTAGGGGCGAAGCGTAACTGAAACAGGGCGAAATGGAGCTGAAATAGAGCCAAATGGAGCAAAATAATGGAGTCACTGCAGGGTTGCACATGATGTACCAAACCAACACATGACACGCACATGACACGCCAAAATCCAGAGAAATGGCACATGATGCAACCATTTGGCGCCATATGAGCTAGAGATGACTTTTTGCGGATTAAGACAGTTCGGGACGAGTTTTTTGCATGAATTTTCGAAGGGTCACTTGTTCTAAACACCCCTTAGAGTGATTCAATGCATCTAAACTCTTTGGAAGGTTCTTTTATGAAGGGATATGCCTCTTAGATCAATGGACATTTATTTTGAATTCAAAAGAGTTGACTTTTGGATAGAATTTTGGAGGGAATTTTGAATTCTTTTTGGAGGGCGTGTTGTGTGCGTGTGCGTGTGTGTGTGTGTGTGTGTGTGTCGCTTGAGAGTGAGAGGAAAGGCTTGGAGATTTTCTTCAAGAGAGGAAGGGCTTGGAGATTTTCTTCAAGGATTGTAAGAGGAGATGAAATGTGATAGATTTATTCTTCATTACATTTTTAAGAGAGAATTGAGAGTACTTGTATAGAGGGAAAGTGCTTGAAGAGAACTTTTAGAAATTTTCTTCAGAATAATTGTGAGGTAATTTGTGTTCTTTTCTTTCTTTATTTTGTAAACTTATTTTTATATATGAAATTCATGTTTTCTCGTGTCCTTCTCATGAGTATCCTTCTCATGAATTCTTCTCATGAATTCTGAGTAGTCTTCTTTATCCTTCTCCCTAATTTAAGATATGATTTTGCAAAGAATTGATTTAGTTTTATACGATTTTAAATGTTAGTAATTTGTGATGATTTAAACTTTGATATTCATTTACTTTTCAATCTGATTAATTGAAATGTTTGTTAAAATGTGTTGAGATACATATGTTCCAAAAAAGCTATGATTTCTACAACATGGGGTGAATAACATTTGATTTCTTTAGAGAGTACGTCATCTATGGAATTGAGTGCAAATAAAAGGGAAATATACTTTGTTGGATCCAGTATTATAGATTTTAAGGTGAGAAAATAAAATCCCCAATTTGGTTCAGTTGATTGAAAATTGATGCGAGATTGTTAACCCTCAGGTGAGGGAGTAGTGGGAGCTCTGGAGTGGCAGCTGATATTCTCCCAGCCTAACCACGGAATTAAGGACCAAACTCTGGATTAGTCAATGTTGTTTATAACACTTGGAAGAGGGTAAAGAATAAGATTGCTTCTATTTGACACAACACAATTTTTATTTATTTTTAAAAGATTTTAATTTCTTCACAATCCATATACTCATTGTAAAGGGAAAGGAGACTTTCTTAAATTTGAAGTCTTCATCAAAAAACTATGTTTAGTCTTAGTAAATTTAATTTTAAAGCTTAGTAAATAGTTTAGTAAACTTAGTTCCTTTATTTACATTTCTATTAACATTCATTAAACCCATTTTAATTTATCTTTCTTACTTTAACTTTTAGCTTGAATATTGTGATTTATGTAATTATCATAAGAATGTCCATCTTCCAAATTTAGACTTCATAGTAGTAGACTAGAATTAGCCTAGAATTATCCTATAGGATTTCTTGCTGCGCTTCTCCGTGGGATCAATACTGGGGCTTTTAAAGAAAGCCCTATATTACTTGAAGTGGAACGTGTACTTGCGTAGAACCACTTGTGTGTGAACTATTTTATATACTTTATATAACATTTCTATTTTTCACATTAACTACTTAATTAATATTGGGTCAAGTGATTGGCCATATTTTTGAAAACTAAATTAGTGCGTTATTTTGGGATGGGTCAAGTTTTTGGCACTGTATCGGGGATTTAAATTGACCAAAAACATGCACACATCACGTATTAAGTGTGTGTGTGTAAGTCTGACCAAGACCACACCATTCAGGGCTAACTCTAAGGCCAGAAAGTCCTATGGGGACTCTTCTTAAGATCCCCCATATTGGTTCTACTTATTAAATGCTAGAGGTTAGAACAAATATATGGAACTTCAAGTTGAGTAATGAAGAGTTTTAGAATTTCTAATGGTGAGGGTTCCTTCACTAATCTTCCAGAAATAGTCAATATAAAAGTCCTATGGCTAGATCCTAGGCTTCTAAGGAAGAGAGTAGACCTCAACCAAAAGTGAGGTCAACAAATGGGATGGGCAATCACACCACACGTATTGATATTAACCAAAGAGATCAATAATTGCCTAATCCAACATGCTCAGGGTAGAGAAGAAAAAAAATTAAGATGGTTTTTGTTGGAGAGTAGAAAAAGACTCTCGCTGGGGATCAGAAGGTGGATTTTCGGAGACAAATGTCATGGATACCGATGGTTGCGACAAAGATTCAATTTGATTTAAACAAAAGATTTTTAATTTTAACTGAAATTTAATTCAATTTGGATTTTAATAAGATTTCAAGATTTAAAGATGTGTGAAGAGACCAGATCGAGGAGCAGGGGCGCTACATTGGGAAGGAAAGCTCTTAAACTCACATCTAACCCAAGAGGTAACGAAAGGGAATTTCAAATTTTGCTACATTGAGAAGGAAAGATTGCGGACTCACATCTAACTCAAGATATAAAAAAGGTTGTCACATTTAGAAGAAAATTTTTGGGACTCACATCCAACCTAAGAGGTGACAAAAAGAGAGTAGGACGGAGGCCTATCCCAAGTGATTAGAACAGATATATACAATCATGAGTGCTGAGATGGAAGTAGGATGGAGGCTTAAAATCCCGAGGGAGTAGAATGGAGGTCTGAGGTCTACAATCCCGAGTGTTAGATGGTAGTAGGACGGAGGCCTACAAGCTCGAGGGAGGAGAACGGAGATCTACGATCTTGAGTGTTGAGTTGGGAGTAGAATGGAGTCCAACAATCCTAAGGTAGTAGAACGAAGGTCTATAATCCCGAGTGTTGAGATAGTAGTAGGACAGAGGCCTGCAATCCTGAAGGGGTGGAACGAAGGTCTACAATCCGGAGTGTTGAGATGGGAGTAGGACGGAGGCCTACGATCCCGAGGGAGTGATACCCCAAAATATTATACTTTTTTAAGTACATATTTTATGCTTATTTTTAGTGATATTGCACTTTAAAGAAGGGTATTTTCATATTTTCGTTGTAGGTATATCATTTTTAGGCATTGGAGCAAAAATGACAAAAAGGACAAAATTTGGAGCCAAAACAGCGAATTTTGGAATTCTGGCAAATGATGCACTAGATTGATGCACGATGTGCAAGATTGGAGCATTATGCTCCATTTGACAGAGAGCTGGTGCATAATGCGCTAGTTTGACGCATGATGCTCCGTTTGATAGAGAGCTGACGCATGATGCACCAGAGATGACTTTTTATGGATTAAGATGGTTCGAGATGAATTTTATGTGAATTTTCAAAGGGACACTTATTCTACACACCCCTTGGAGTGATTTAATGCATCTAGACACTTTAGAAGGTTCTTTTATGAAGATATATTTTTCTTGGGAAATGACACATCTTTTGAATTAAAAAAAGTTGACTTTTGGAGGACTTTTCGAATTCCTTTTGAAAGGAGGTAGCCCCTAATAAAAGAAGAAGACTTCAAGGAGTTAGGAGAGAGTTGGAAGGGGAAAAAAAGTGGGGGTTGCATGATAGGCAATGAGTGAAAGGCAAGGAGAGGAGATTTTCTTCTAGGGTTGTAAGAGGAGAGCGAAGGTGAGAGTTTTCTTCTTTATTACACTTATAAGTGAGAATTGAGTGTATTTGTAAAGAGGGAAAGGCTTGGAGAAACTTCTATGAATTTTTTTAGGATGGACTGTGAGATAAGTTTTGTCTTTCATTTCTTTTTCTTTTTGTAAACTTGTTTCTATATATGAAATCCATGTTTTGTCGTATCCTTCTCATGAATTCTGAGTAGTCTTCTTTATCCTTCTCCCTACTTTGAGATATGGTTTTATGAAGAATTGTTTTTATTTTCTATGGTACTATGATATTAAAGGTTAATAATTTGTGATGATTTGAAATTTGATCTTCATTTTATTTTTGATCTGGCCAATTGAAATATTAAAACATGTTGAGAAACATATGTTCTGAAAAGGGCTATGATTTCCACAATAGCAATAGGGGGAGAGCCACATTTGATTTCATGGGAGAGTATGTCATCCATGGAACTGAGTGCAAATAAATAAGGGAATTAACTTTGTTGGATGCAGAATTGAAGATTTTAAGATGACAGTTTAAAATCCCCAAGTTGGTCCAGTTGATTGGAAACTCATGTGAGATTATTAGCCCTCAAAGGAGGGAGTAGTGAGAGCTCTATGAGAGCTCTGGAGTGGCAATCGATATCCTCCTAGCCTAACCACAAAAATAGGGTCAAACTCTGGATTAGTCAATCTTCTTTACAGCACTCGGAAGATGTTCTTTATAGCACTCGGAAGAAGGTAAAGAATATGATTGCTCCTATTTAGAACAAAACAATCCATATATTCATTGTAAAGGGGAAAGATGCTTTCTTAAATTTGAACTCTTCATCAAGAATCTTCCATCAACAAAATCTTTGTTTAGTTTTCATAATTTTACTTTTCAAAGTTTAGTTTTAAGTTAGTTAACTTTTTTCTTTTAACTACATTTTATATAGCATTCACTTTAGTTGTTAATAATCCAACTTCGCACTTTACTTTTATTTTCAAATTTTTAAGTTATAAAATTATCTTAAGAATTTACTTATAGGTTTTTCCAACTTCCCGTGGGATCGATATCTAGGACTGCGTTAGTGCCCTTTTTTACTTGAGTGATACGTATACTTGTGTTAATTTTAAAGTAGATTTAACAGTTTAAAAAAATTTTTTAAAGATAAATTATTTTCATAAAAAGGTATTTTTGTTGGGATTATATTTCATGTTTATTATTATATCTAAAGTGTGTATTTTATAATATTGAAAAATATTTGCAAAATTTAAACACTAAATCTGATCGCATCTGGGAGTAGAATGGAGGTCTACGATTTAGACTGACGATCTTGGGAGTTGAGATGGGAGTAGGATAAAGGCCTACATGCCCGAGGGATTAGAACAGAGTCTACAATCTGGAGTGCTGAGATGGGAGTAACACAGAGGCCTATACTCCCGAGGCAGAGGAGGTTGTGGAAATTGCAAAGATCGTGGAGGATTTTGTGAAGAATGCAGAATGTGAGAGAGACATAGAGAGTTTGCTTATTGAACCTGATTTTTTATATGTAAGGATTTATGAAGTTGACACCACTACAATGCAAAATAATTGACCCTTATATGAAAAGTAAGTTGTGTAAAATATATATAATTATAGGCAATTAATAATGAGATTCTACGCAAGAATACGTTTAATTCTCAATTAATAAAGGACTTTCTATTTAAGCCCCAAATCGTTTAATTCTCAAGTAATAAAGGACTTTCTATTTAAGCCCCAAATATCGATCCCACAAGGAAGGTGTAAATTGGCAAATATAAGTTTTACTAGGAAATTTACAGAAAATCAAATGGAATCACTGTCATTAATTTTGAATTTTGAGATGTTATCAAAACTAAAGTACTTAACTATTAGCAAAACAGAAATGCAAAGTTTAGAAAATAAATACTAATCTACTAATTATGTTTATGTAATGAAGATTTCTTATGTGAAAAAGCATCCTTCCCTCTACAATGAGGTTCTGGTGAAATGAGATGAGATAAATCTTTATAATATGTATTGTGCCAAATAGGAGCAATTATAATTCTCTACCCTAATACAGTGCATAAAAAATCATTGGCTAATCCTAGGTTTAGTCCCTAAATTCGTCGCTAGGCTAGGAGGATACCGGCTCCCACTCCAGAGCTCACACTTCCCTTCACCTAAAGGCTAGCTGTCGCTTTAGTTTTTAAACACTAAGACCGAAATGGGGATTTTAGTCTGTCACCCTAAAAATTCTCCAATTCTACACCCAACAAAGAATATTTCCCTATTTATTTGCACTTAATTTCATGAACAAATTTCTTCTCCATGAAATCAAATGTGATCCTCACTCTGTTGTAGAACTCATACTCAATTTCTTGGTAGAAATGTAGGAAGAAGATATCTTTCACTTTTCTCCCTCTCAAAAACTCTTACAAAAAGTTTCACACTAAATCTCACCACAAAAACTCTAAACTATAAAAGAAAAAATCCCTAATGGACTCCATTATGGTGGTGGAATGCGGATGGATTATGAAGAATGGCGAAAATGGAGTGTGGAGGAATGTCTTGGAGCGAAAAAGAGTCACTTTCCTGATGAATTTCAACCTCATATAAAGCCCAAGGTCAGTTCCAATCAGTTCTCCAAGAGCTACCTCCAAAATCTCTTCAAAAATCATCTAAATACATTGAATCTTCTAGAAATGAGGGCTGAACTGCCATCAGCGCTAGTTTTGGCGCCGTCGGCGCTTAGTAAAAATTTCAGCTGTTCAGTTGCTCTACGCCATCGGCGCTGCTAGCTTTGAGTACTTCCCTTGGCGCGGCTAGCTTTGAGTACTTCTTCAAAAACGTCATTTTGACTCCAAGTTCCATCCTTTTTTCTTCCTTTTTGCTTTTAGTCCTATAAATCAACAACCTGCAAGAAAATATCAAAACACCTTCCATTAAGGTGCAATATCACCAAAAATAAGGTGCAATTTATCATATTAAAGTCACTTAGAAAATTCATATGAAAAAGAAATTCATAAAACTTTACTAATCATTAAGCTAATACTCAAATAAAAAGTTTAGAAAATGTGTCCAAGTCTTTTTCCTTAAGTTGATTCAAGTTATATCTGGATAGCCTTTAATGATTTTGAACTTCACTATCCTCTTCTTAAAGTTATAAACTTTTTACATTTCTTCACTTAACAAATTTATATTAACTTAAGAATTACATAAAGTTTAATTCTTTTCTTTTTACATGAATCTTTTAAGATTTTTAATACTTTAAAAATATAAATTCCTTTACTAAAAATAGAAAAACATAGACTTATTCTCTTTTTCCAAATATCTTAGTCTCTAGAATTAACCTTTATTATTGAATATTTTTTTACTTAAATTTACTATATATTTAAAAACATAAATATAGTTATTCAAAGTTAATCCCTAATACCAAAGGTCATGTTAATTTAAAATTTTTGAAAATATAGTTAAGTGAGGACAAATAAAAATGAGTTCTATCTTTTCTTTTTTAAAATAATTTTTCTCCCCGACAAACTTAATTTTCTTAAAAAGATTTACATGAACTTTAAAAATAAAAGGGTGAAAGAAAGCATTAAATACATAAAGAAAATTCATACCTGTTGAAGATTCTAATTTTTGCAAATAAATTCTTAAATACTGCAGGTGCTAATATGAAAAACTACAAGGCTTAAAACATTAAATTGCACATAATATATAAAAAAATTGCTGAGAAAGAGTTAATTACAATACATATAACAAAGTGATGAAACTAACAACAGAACTAAACTAAATTCTAAAAATGAAAATAGTTTTACAAATTACAATTTTACCCTACAACATAACAACAGAGTCTCAAAATCTAATAAATAGTCTCAACAATATCACAAAACACATAACATAGTCACAAAGTACAATCACATACAAACTAACAAACAATACAATCACAAAGTACAACACAAATAAATAAACAAACAAAAAGATCACCAGTCATCATCTTCTTCATTATAAAAATCCAACTTCTGCTGCTGATATGGAGTATAAACAGGGTGAATAGGGAACTGAAATGTATGATCAACCCCTCATGTATTTCACTAAAGCATCATCATAAGCAGCATCGTATTCAAACTTCTGGCAAATCAGATCATCTGTATGATCATTTCTGGCCTCCATGTTCTGCATCCTATGATCCATCCTTAAAATATCTCCCCGCTGAATCATCATCTGGTCCAATAAATCCCTGTTACTGGGGTCACTTGAAGTAGGCTCACTAAAAGTAGGGGTCCTAGAAGTAGAATGAATATCCTTGGCTTATATCTCCAATCAACATGGGAATCATAAGTATTAATGTTTGCAAGCCCAATCAGTCTCTAAGGCTCAATCCTCTCCTCATCAGTTCTGAAATCAATTCCCGCATGCTCACAAAGTGTATAAATGAGAGCAGGGTGTGTAAATCTACTAGTGGTCTCTCCCAGAGCAATAGATCGAGTGTTCATATAAATGATAGAGCCTATATTTATATTCATCATTTGTTGAATAGAATATTTCAGAATGGCTTTATCCTTGGTCACTTCACTATGACGGTTTGTTTGAGTAATTCTCCCATTTAGAGTAATTCTCCCATAAATAAAATAATGCCTGGCTTTAGATACTAAATTTAACATAGAAAGGGGAAGTTGACTTTAACTCCATTCTTTACTTTCCAAGCCCCTTTCTCATCAATCAGAGAAGAAATAACCTCATCTAAGGCCTCATTTGTAGCAAAGAATGAATGATACTAACATCTATAAACATATTCTAATTGATAAAACACATTTCTTTTTCTTGGAGTAAACTCCACACTTTTTCCTCGAACAAAAACAAAATCATCAAAAGCTTCCGGAAAGTTTGCATAAAACTCCATAACTGTCCTAGCTATCGCATCGACAGTAAAATAACAGAAGTTTTCCCACTGCCAAGCGATAATCAATCATTCAACTTCTCTTCCCACATTTTTGAAACCTTGATCCAGAATCACTTTCTTATTTCCTCAAAGACAATGAAATCGAGCACTAGCTTTAAACCTAACAAAATTTTGCTCGTCAAATTCTATTTTTCTATTGCTCGATCAAGGTGCCATAGAAAATCTAGAAAAAATTGATAAAAATCCGAATAAATTCTAAAATTCCAAAAATCAAAATAAAATTCCAAAAATCATCCAAAAATCAAAATGTAAAGCACTTTAAACTTAAATTCACTAAGTAAAAGTTTTTCACCAAAGCAATTTGACTTTAAAGTGTAGCTCTTACCTAGAGAAAATGAAATCTGAAGTTCCTTTTCTTCTAAATCGCCTCTAATCAGCCCAAAATCAAGCCCTTAGTCAGCCCAAAATCAAGCCCTAAGTGTGAAAACTGAAGGTTGAAGGTGACTTTTGGGGTAAAAATGGAGGTTTTGCGGTGAAAATCGCGATCTAAAGGGGTTATTACTGCTCTCGGGTCGATGGCGCCGTCGGCGCCCATGCCAGCACCATCGGCACTGAAGGCCTGAAATTCATTATTTTGATTTTTTCAAATTTTTAATTTACTCCAAAGTTTTTTTAAGTATTTTTAACCACAAATAATTATCTAACAACAATTCACAAATAAACATTCTCAAACAATCATTTTCAGATACAACAACAAACTAGCTTTTATATATGAAAATACGCTTTTTACAAACACATTCACAAATCACACATTCACACCTATTAAGCAAACTATTCAACGTTGAAATCAAGCTACAACACTAAATGCTGAAACAAAACTATACACATAATCAAAGCTCATAATTCAAAAACAAACAAAATCAAATCAAATCAAATCCACACAGTTACATCAAATACATAAATATTCTTAAGCAAGTAGAGAATCCAAAGTCTTCAGTCATTCCACTTCATATTCTGTGCTTTTACGTCCTTTAATATCTCCCATGGATTGGTAATGAACATATAGGTTGAAGAAGGATCAGTATAGGAATTGCTCTGTCAAATTTTCTTCGATCCACCCATTTTCTTTAAACATTCAAACAAATCCTGCTTTAAAAGTTCCAGTATGATCAAAATTTTCTTTCATTCTCCAGTCAAGGTGATCAAAAAGGTACTTAAGATCTCCTACTACATTCATAATACTCTAAAGTTCCTTTTCAATTTTCTTCAATTTTTTCTCCAAAGCAAGCAAACTTCCTACTGTTGGTGGTATTAATGGAGTTCAAACATGTGAAGAATGATCCATAATAGCATTTACTGCTTCATTTCCATTACCAACATACTGATCATCAATAGGGGTCATGGGATCCCATGGTAGTAAAACTATTACCCAACTTTCATAAGGCACTTTGGATTAACTACAAATTAGAAAAATTGTAGAAGGATGCCCAAGTCCATAAATTGGCCCATTCATAATGACACTCGTAACCTATTTAAATATGATTGATCCTATATCAATAGGTTTTTCCATTTGAATACAGCAGCTTAAAATAGCACTTTCCTTGGTGACTCTACTAATCTTCATAATAGGGAATAATTTTGCACAAATAAAGAAATGCCAGTGCTTCAAAATTGGTTTAAGTGATGAAGCAGGAAAACTAATATATCCTTCATCTCGTACTTCCCACATATCACTTTCATCCATCAGAAAATTATAAACATCTTGCATCAAATCTTGCGTAAGAATGAAATTTGTATAATGGAACATCTTCTATCATATACAACTCATTAATCCTCGCAGGAGTAAACGGTACAGCCTTACCTCGTACGAAGACAACTCCTTGGGTGATTCCATGTAGATTTGCTTAGAACTCCTTCACTACAGGCATAACAACCGGAGTGGTAGTGTAACACAAAATTTCCCATCACCTTTACAAAATGATATTGTCAACTGGAGTACTTGGATTGATCAATCCATGATTAATAAATACTCTTTCCTTGATCAATCTCTTCTTCAATATAACCTCTGCGCATCAAAATTAATAAACTTTCTTCTATTGAAAACTCAACATCTTGAAGTATTTGTGGAATTAGAAGCCATTCAATGTAAAAATAGGAAATTTCTAGGCATCCTAGGAAGTTTTTAGGACTTTAAAAATGCCTCTTAATGGTTATTATGGAGTGAAATCCAGCCAAAGTCTGCCAAAAGTCATCTGAACCGTCAAACCGCTCTCGGCGGCATCGGTGCTTCCGATTGACACTATCGGTGCTGAGGTCTGTTTTCTTGGACATATTCTAACTAATATGTTGATACCTGTTCTGCTTGTTAGACCTTTCTTTCCATTTTATCGAGCATGTTTTAGTTTAGGCTTACTTTCTATTGCATATTGTTCTATCCTGATCAATACTTGTAGATGTTTGTGATAGATAGAATTTATGAACTATTTTTCTTTCTGCTTATATTTTCTATATTGAATGTTGTACTTGTTAAAAATCAAGTTTGATGGTAGGAAGAAAAATAAATTTTAAAGTTAGTATACTTTCTTTTAGTTTGATATTATTGCAAGCATGTTTTAGGCTAGATTTACTTTCTCCTGCAATCATTCTATCCTGATTATGCACATATATGAATTTGATATGATGGTGTAGTAGTTAGAAAATTCAACTTTTACTTTTTCTTCCTACTACATTTTATGGAATTAAATGTAAAATTTTGGAGGAACTTTTGAATTTTTTTTGGAGGGAGGTAGCCTTTTGAAAAAGAAATGGAAGTCTAGGGCTTAAAGAAGAGTTGTGTGGGCGTGAGTGTTGTGTGCATGTGTGTGTGTGTGTGTGTGTGTGTGTGTGTGTGTGTGTGTGTGTGTGTGGCTTGTAGATTTTCTTCAAGGATTGTAAGAGGAGAGGAAAGGTTACAGATTCGATTGTAGGAGGAGATGAAAGGTGATAGATTTCTTCTTCATTACATTTTTAGGAGAGAATTGAGAGTACTTGTAAAGAGGGAAAGTTCTTGAAGAGAACTTTTAGATATTTTCTTGGGAATGATTGTGAGGTAATTTGTGCTCTTTTCTTTCTTTATTTTGTAAACTTGTTTTTATATATGAAATTCATGTTTTCTCGTATCCTTCTCATGAATTCTGAGCAGTCTTCTTTATCCTTCTCCCTACTTTGAGATATGGTTTTATAAAGAATTGATTTAGTATTATACGATTTTAAATGTTAATAATTTATGATGATTCAAACTCTGATATTCATTTACTTTTTGATCTGATCAATTGAAATGTTAAAATGTGCTGAGAAACATATGTTCCAAAAGGGCTATGATTTACACAACACAACGGGGGGAGAGTCACATGTTATTTAATGGGAGTGTATATCATCTATGGAATTGAGTGCAAATAAAAATGGAAATATACTTTGTTGGATGCAAGATTAGACATTTTAAGTTGACAAATTAAAATCCCCAATTTGGTTCACTTCATTGAAAACTAATGCAAGATTGTTAGCCCTCAGGTGTGCGAGTGGTGAGAGCTCTGGAGTGGCAGCTAATATCCTCCCAGCCTAACCATTGAATTAGAGACCAAACTCTAGATTATTCAATGTTGTTTATAACAATTGGAAGAGGGTAAAGAATAAGATTGCTTTTATTTGACACAAAACAATTTTTATATATATTTAAAAGATTTTAATTTCTTCACAATCCATATACTCATTGTAAAGGGGAAGGAGGCTTTCTTAAATTTGAACTCTTCATTAGAAAACTTTGTTTAGTCTTAGTAAATTTAATTTTTAAGTTTAGTAAATAGTCTAGTAAACTTAGTTCTTTTATATACATTTTTATTAGCATTCATTAAACTCATTTTAATTTGTCTTTCTTACTTTAATTTTTCATGTTTGAATATTGTGATTTATGTTATTATCATAAGAATGTCCATCTTCCAAATTTAGACTTCATAGTAGTATACTAGAATTAGCCTACATAATTTCTTACTGCGCTTCTCCGTGAGATCAATACTGGTGTTTTTAAAGAAAGCCCTATATTATATAACACATTTTAATATATTCATCACACATTTTAGTATATTCATGAACATCTTTAAAAATAGTAGGCAAATAAAATCCAGCTTGCACAATATTATTTGTAGTTCTATTTGTTCCAAAATGTCCTCTAAATTTAGAATCATGACATCTTTCAATTATCTGTTGAGTTTCTTAATAAGGCACACATCTTCTAATAATTAGATCTTTACATTGTTTATATAAATATGGGTCATCCCAAAAATAATCTTTTGAATCATATATAAATTTCTTTAATTATGGATTTTTCATATTAGGTGGTAAAATATCACTTACAATATAATTCACTATATTAGCATACCACAATACATCCATTTCATCAATACTATATAGCTGTTCATCATGGAAATTTTTTAAAATTTCATTTACAAAATTAGTTAATATTTCTATTTCTTTCCTAAACAAATGAGCAGCTATTTGATTATCATTTCTCTTTCTATCAATCCCAGTTCTATCAATCACAGTAAAATGAAATTCTTTCAATAGAAGTATCCATATAATTAATCTTGGTTTAACATCCTTCTTTTGCATCTAGTATTTGATAGCAAAATGATCTGTATGCACTATACATTTGGTTTCAATCACGTAGAGTCTAAATTGATCAAAGGCATAGAAAATAGCTAATAACTCTCTTTTAGTAGTAGTGCAATTAATTTGAACATCATTTAGAGTTTTACTAGCAGCATAATATATAACTTTAAAAACTTATTTGTCCTAATACAGCCCCAATAGCATAATCACTAGCATCACACATTATTTCAAATGGTTTTTTTTTTAGTCAGGTGGTACAATTATAGGTGCAGTGACTAATTTTTTCTTTAACAATTCAAATGGTTTTATGAATTCCTCATCAAAATCAAAATTCTTATTTTTTTCTAAAAGTTGGCATAGCGGCTTAGTTTTTTTTGAAAATGTTTTTATGTAGCGCCTGTAAAAACTAGCCTGTCCTAGAAAAATTCTCACCCTTTAACATTAGTAGGTGGTGGTAATTTTTCTATAACTTGGATTTTTGCAGGATCTACCTTCATGCATTTTTCAAAAATTTTACGCCCAAGCACAATACCTTCTGTAACCATAAATTGACATTTTTCCCAATTTAATACTCGGTTGACTTTTTCACATACTTTCAAAACTTTTTCTAAATTATTAAGACATAACTCAAATGAAGTCCCAAATACAGAAAAATCATCCATAAACACTTCCATTCCATGTTTTATAAAATTGCTAAAAATTGACATCAATCAAAAAGGCATTCTACGAAAAGCAAATGTTCCATATGGGCTTGTAAATGTTGTTTTCTCTTGATCCTCTAGAGCAATTGAAATTTGATGATAACCTGTATATCAATCTGAAAAGCAATAATATTTATTCCCAACCAATCTATCCAACATTTCATCTACAAAGGGTAAAGGAAAGTGATCTTTTCTGGTGGCCATATTTAATTTTCAATAGTCAATACAAATTCGCCAACCAGTAACTTATCTTTCTGGTATAAATTTATTTTTCTCATTTTTCTAACAGTCACTCCTTCTTTCTTTGAAACACAGTGAATTGGGCTTACCCAATCACTATCTGAAATAGGATTTATAATTTTTCAACATTTCTATCAACTTCTATTCTTAAATTTTAGTTAACTCAGAAGATATAATAATTGGCAATGTAGATGACTCTCCTTAAAATACATACTTTAAATGGGCAGGTAATATCTTTAATTGAAGTTCACGTGGTTTAATACTTGAAGGAATAAGATTTTTACTATCATTTTTCAACAAGTCTAACATTTCAAAATTGCCCTAAATATAATCCAAATCTTCTTCTTTCATTTCATCTTCATTCTAAAAAAATTCTCCTTTAATTTATCTACACACTCATTCGTAAACTGTTCATTACTCAGATAATCAACTACTTCCGTCCCAAAAAATTCATCATCATTTTCTATTGCAGGATATTTCATAGGTTTTGCTATATTAAATTTAACTTCTTGATCATTAAATCTCATTATTAATTCTCCTTTTTGCACATCTATCCCTAGAAAAGTAGGAATCTCTTTATATTCTTCCATATCCAATACTATAAAGTCTATAGGAAAAATAAATTTATCCACTTTTACTAGTACATCCTCTATAACTCCTTTTGGATATGTTATTAATCGATCTGCTAACTGAAGAGTTACAGTAATAGAGGAAAATTTTCCCAAATCTAAACTTTTAAAGATCGATAAGGGCATAAGATTGATACTCACTCCTAAATCACATAAAGTTTTTCCATAAAACTTTTCACTAAAATTCCATAAAACTTTTCACCAATTGCACAAGGTATAATAAAACTACCAGGATCTTTTAATTTTTTAGGAAGCTTTTTTTGAATAATAGCAGTACACTCTTCGTTGAGTGCAACGGACTCATGATGTGTAAACTTCCTTTTCTTATTTAGTACAACCTTCATAAATTTCACATAACTTGGTATTTGTTCCAAAGCTTAAACAAAAGGAATATTTATTGTTAATTTCATAAGGATTTCCAAAAATTTTGTAAATTGTTTATCTTTATTTTTCTACTTCAGTCATTGAGGAAACAGAGGTAATGGTTTTTCTAAAGGAACCTGTGTATTTTCATTTTCATGTTGATATTTTCCATTTTTTCCCGTCTATTCATCAACTTCAGTTTCTCTTTGGATCCTTGTTTCAAATTCTTTTCCACTTCATAATTGAATAGCTTTAATTTGCTCTTTATTTTGATCTTTTGGATTAACTTCCACAGTACTCGAAAGAATTGTAGAAGGTCTGTTACTAAGTGCGGTAGCAATATGTCCTAATTGATTTTCAATATTTCTAATAGCAGTCAGATCCCGAAACTACTTATATGCAACAATATAACAATAATTCTGACTATATTTTTCACTTATATTTCCTTATTTCATAACAAAAACTAAGAACTTGATCTTGAAGAAAAATAAGAATTTAACTTTTAATTTATATATATTGGGATACTCAAGAACTTAATCTTGAAGAAAAATAAGAATTTAACTTTTAATTTATATATATTGGGATACTATGCAAGTATACGTATCGTTATCAAGTAATATACGACTTTTTGATTAAGACCTGAATATCGAACCCACACTTTTTGGAAAACTTTCTATTTTTTAAAAGATAATTATTTAAACTAAAGACATTTTCGCAGTAAAGAAAGTTTAAATATTTTTGGTAATTTTAATATTTTGACAAAAATAGTACAAACTTAAAAAGATAATATGAGTTTTTGTAGAAGAAAATCACTAAATATGAAAATATCTTTCTCCTTATCATGAATCAATAATCAGTATAAGAATTCTGTTGTGTATGTATGGATATTGTGTTGTGCCAAATAGGAGCAATAATATTCTTGACCCTTATTAGAGATGCTATAAAGAACATTGACTAATTTAAAGTTTGAATAATTCTGATGACCGGCTAGGCAGGAAAGATACTAGCTCTCACTCTAGAGTTCCCTCGATTCCCTCCACCTCGGGGCTAAGATCTTGTATCAGAAACTAAAACAATAAACCAAGTTGCGGGCTTTAACTTGTCACTTTAAAGTCCTCGAACTCTGCACCCTTCAATGAATAATTCCTTATTTATTTTCACTCAATCATATGAACTACATTCTCATTCATACAACCTCATGTGATTCTTTTCAATTGTTGACTGAGACAATACCATCTTGGTTCCTATATGTTCTCACAAAAAGTTTTAACATCAGGATTGGCCAAATCAAGAAGTAAATTAAGTTCATATATCTGAATTATCA
>NW_018242808.1:41711-44206 GCF_001263595.1 Phalaenopsis equestris
ATCCAACACTTAATTACTTATCATTTTAAGAAGAAAGATGAAGAAAGCTACTCAGAATCCATGGAGAAAACAAAATCACACTTTAGTTTAAAAGTATAAATCATTGTCAAACCAACAACAATTCTCAATTAAAATTAAAAGTAGTCTAAAACAAAAGATAAAAACTTATCTCAAGTCCTCCACCAAACTCTTGAAGTTCCTTTGAATCTCTTCTCTTTTACAACACTCTCATTATAAAATTAGAAATAAAAAAAAGGATAAATATGTGGTGCCTGAAAATCTCTCCAACTAACTCCCCAATTTTTGAACTTTCAAAACATTTCCAGTACTTTCAAGACCTCTTTCAAAGTCCCAATCTTCTTTCTTTCATAATTATCCAAAAGGTGCCTTGGTATCTCTTCAAAATGTGACTTGATTCGATTTATTTCCCCAAGAGATGCTTCCTTTTACAATAATTTTCGTCCATGATGGTTGTAACCACCTATTAAGCCAATAGGTACTTTAAAAACCTCTTCAAAATTTGTAAAAACCTAATTTACTCATCCAATAATTGTCACTGGCGCTTAAGTGCGGGTCCTTTGGCGCTTAGGCATGGCCTTATCTGTTTACCTGACGCTTAAGCCCCGGATCTGACGCTTAGGCGGCAAAACACTTTTGCACATTTTTCACTTATTTGCTCCAAATTTGATCCTTTTTCACTCTTTTAAGCATTTTTTACCTTTTTACCTGTACCTGAAAGAAAAACACAAAAATACCTTCCATTAAAGTGTGATATCTCAAAAATAGGTACAAAAATGTGTCTAAAAATACTATATATTTTAGGTGTATCACTAATCCATATACAAAGTTTGAATTATTAACTAATCTGGTAATGCATGGTGTGGACACTTTCTTAAAAGTTCTTTAAATCGTTCTCATGATTCATAAATAGATTCCCTTTCAAATTAATTAAAAGATGTAATATCATTTCTAAGCTTCACAGTTTTTTATGGCCGAAAATATTTAACAATAAATTTTTGTGCTAAATCACCCCAAGTTCGGATAGATCCAGGTGTTAATGAGTTCAACCATATCTTTGCTTTATCCCTCAGTGAGAAAGGAAACAACCTATGTCTTAATCATTTGATACACAATCATATTTAAATATAGTGCAAAATTCTAAAAAATTAGCGAGATGTAAATTTATACTTTAAAAAGATCAAATGTAGAACCAATTTTTGATTTGGCACTAATCCTCAAGCTTCTCCTCCCATATATTTTTTTCTTTTTCTTTTTCTTTTCTCTTTTTTTTCTCTTTTTTTTTTCTTTTTTCTCATTTTTTTCTTTTGTTTTTAGGCAAGTATTACAATATCTGGATAGGCCTTTAATAATTTTGAATTCTACTTTTCCTTTCTTAAAGCAAAGTCTTGATACAAAACTTTTACTTATAAATATAAAAATAGCTTTGAAAATTATCTTTAATAAAAGAAATTTAAATATTAAAAATAAAAGTCCAAATTTCAAAAAAATTTCAAAAATATAATGTTTCTCACTAAAGATAGTTACTTACATTAATCATTTTCTACACTAAAAACTTTTAACTTAAAGTTTTTCTACAATACTCAAAATTTCAACTAAATTCTCTTACTCATTTCTAAAATCAAATTTTACTTCCCTAATATAACTTCATATACATGATCATTTTTTCTTTTCAAATCAAATTCACTTGTAGTTCTATTGAGAACAAATAAAATTAAAGTTTTGAAATTATTTTTCATCCCCACCCTCCAAACTTAAATTCTTAAGAGATTAAATAGTTTAACATCAAATATATATAAGCAGAAATGAAAATAAGAATAAAATGCTTACAGGAATTTTAATACCCTAATGATACAAGTATAAAACTAAAAATAGGAGTAAAATTAATTTTGATAAAATTTTCTAATATTTTCATTTCAATCATGTAGAGATTCAATAAACTTCTAAATAGTGGGTATAAACATAAAAGAAAACTAACACGCTAACTTGAATTCACAATCTCAACATAAAAACAAACACATTAACATGATAAGAGAAAAATAAAGTGTAGCACTTTCCTAAGTTTCAAATTTAAGGCCTAAGTTAGCAAGATTTTCAACTTTATAAAAGACATAGAATTAAGTTAAGTTCTAAACTAACTAAATCACAAAACTCACAATAGTTACTACCCTAGAATTTTAAAAGAAACTACTAACTAACACGAACATTACAATACAATTAAAATTAAAAATCTCACACATCACAATATCTAAACAAGTAAACATACATACATGTCTCAAGTCCAAAACATGAAAACACATCACATCACAATTCTCACTTAAACATAACAGTACAAACCACATCACATAGTTCAAACCTGCACACAGATGCAAATTTACCAAGCTCGGACCACATAGTCATATCATATTACAATCATAAAATAAATCTCTCAGTTTTATTCTTCATCCTCTGAATCACCGCTATCCCAAA
Organism: Phalaenopsis equestris; assembly: GCF_001263595.1. Classification (NCBI taxonomy): domain Eukaryota; kingdom Viridiplantae; phylum Streptophyta; class Magnoliopsida; order Asparagales; family Orchidaceae; genus Phalaenopsis; species Phalaenopsis equestris. The sequence goes on from NW_018242808.1 coordinate 44,199, forward strand.
CTTTTGCA
>NW_018242808.1:47070-59273 GCF_001263595.1 Phalaenopsis equestris
GTATTTTTGATTATATATATATATATATATTATATTTTTATAGAATATATATTATCTCTAACTTTCCTAATTTATCAAAACTATTTAATTTACCTAAATTTAACCGTTACCTTCCCCACATAACTCCACAAAAAACTTGATCCCAATTTTTTAAATGTAAGTATTTATGAAGTTGACACCACTACAGTGCCAAAAAATTGATCTGTATATGAAGAGTAAGTTGTGTAATATATATATAATTATAGAAAATTAATAATGAAATTCTACATAAGTATACTTATCATTATAAAAAATAACGGACTTTCTATTTAAGCCCCAAATATCGATCCCACAGGGAAGGTGTAAATTGACAAATATAAGTTTTACTATGAAATTTTAAAATCAAACAAAATCACTGTCACTAATTTTGAATGTTGAGATGTTATCAAAATAAAAGTACTTAAATATTAGTAAAACAGAAATGCAAAGTTAAAAAAGTAAATACTAATCTATTAACTATGTTTATGTAATGAAGATTTCTTATGTGAAAAATCATCTTTTCCACTACAATGAGGTTCTGGGGAAATGAGATGAGTAAATGTTTATAATATGTATTCTGCCAAATAGGAGCAATTATAATTCTCTACCTTGATAAAGTGCTTGGAAAATTGTTGGCTAATCCTAGGTTTAGTCCCTAAAACCGTGGCTAGGCTAAGAGGATACCGGCTCCCACTCCGTAGCTCCCACTTCCCTTCAACTGAAGGCTAATTCTTGCTTTAATTTTTAAACACTAAGACCGAATTGGGGATTTTAGTCTGTCACCCTAAGATTCTCTAATTCTACACCCAACAAAGAATATTTCCCTATTTATTTGCACTTAATTTTATGAACAAATTTCTCCTCTATGAAATCAAATGTGATCCTCACGTTGTTGTAGAACTCATACTCCATTTCTCGGATCATAAGTTTCATAACATATTTTAACAATTCAATTGGCCAAATCAAAATGTAAATTAAGTTCGGAGTTGAAAAATCATCACAATTTATTTTATATTTTAATATTGGCACATCATATTATCTCTCAATTTCACCATATCTCAGAGTAGGGAGAAAAATAGAGTGAATTACTCAAATTTCATGAGAAATACACAACAAAACACAGATTTTATATATAAAGAAAAGTTCATACAACACTAATAAACAAATGAAACTTATTCGAAACTCTTTCTCAAAGCAAATCCCTTGTAGCCTTTCCTTAGAAATGCAGGAAGAAGATATCTCTCACTTTTCTCCTTCTCCAACACTCTTACAGAAAGTTTCACACTAAATTTCACCACACAAAGTTTAAACTATAAAAGAAAAATCACTAATGGACTCCAATATGGTGGTAGAATGAAGATGGATTATGAAGAATGGCAAAAATGGAGCATGGAGGAATGTCTTGGAGTGAAAATGAGTCACTTTTCTGATAAATTTTGGCGCTCATATAAAGCCCATCTCTTCAAAAATTGTACAAATACATCAAACTTTCTAGAAACGTGGGCTGAACCTCCTTTGGCACCGTCGACGCTAGTTATGGCACCGTCTGCGCTGAGTAAAAATTTCAGTTGACTTGAACCTCCTTTGGCACCGTCTGCGCTGAGTAAAAATTTCAGTTGACTTGTTCTTCTACGTTGTCGGCGCTGTCCTTGGCACGGCCGACGTTGAGTACTTCTTCAAAAATGTTATTTTGACTCCAAATTCAATCCTTTTTGCTTTCTTTTTGCTTTAAGTTCTTTTTGCTTTAAGTCTTAAATTGCTTTCTTTTTGCTTTAAGTCTTAAAAATCAACAAACTACAAGAAAACATCAAAAGACCTTCCATTAAGGTGCAATATCACCAAAAATAAGTATAAAATATGGGTCTAAAAATGCATATATTTTTGATGTATCACTTAACAGTTTTTATCATTTTCATTATTATTCAAATTCAATTCCCTTTTATTTTCCTTAAATTTTGAATTTTACTTTTAGTTTGTTATCAAATTTCTTTTGTATCGTTCTTTGTTTATTATAATTTAGGACCATCGCCTGGTCTTGCGCCTTCTCATCAATCATACAGAAAGACAATTCAACAAATACCCTGAAAATCAAAAACTTTGTTAATTCTTCTCCAAATATTATAGTACAACTGATCACATGCTGAAATTGCCAAAATAACTTGCTAAGTACATGCATGTAGAAACTATATTATCACATATCATATCTTTTCTGCTCTGACGCAGTGCAAAAGTAGCAAGTGTTTGTCTGTCCCTTGAGGCAAGCTGGAGATCAAGCTAACATTCTATTTTCATTTGACATTAAAGCTCAACTCTAAGTATACACTCAGAAGTAGACTTAGAACTAGTTGTAGACTATATTCTATGAGTTGTAAGGCTACTTCTGAGTGTATACTTAGAGCTAGACCCGTACGATCAAGCTAACTTTCTATTTTCTATGAGTTGTAAGAAAAGTCCTTTTGTGTATACTTAAATGTACAACTATCTCACAACTCATACGGGTCTAGCTTCTCTAATTCTGGATCTGGCTAGAGTTTGTTTAGTATTTTTTTGTCATCCGTTCTTCTTAATGTGACAGAGACTCCGCGACGTGGCACCTTAGGGATGCAATGCTTGGCCATTTCTACTCCATTTTCTTTTAAAATCAATACTGATGCAACTGACAGTGGAATTTCAACAGAGCCTCGGAACTCTCAAGGACTGACAATATCTATTTCTTCCCAAATAAGATGTTGCTTTTGCTCATAAATGAAACTATACAGAATGGTCAGACGAAGTCATAATGATCGATGTTGGGAGGTATGTAGTCTACTCCTTCATAGATTTTGATGATGAAGCTACTTGAAATGCAATCCACTAGTAGTATACTCCATATTACCATTCTTTTAATCATGTGTTTTATCATGGATGGTATGGGATACACCTCATCATATCTTAGAATGCTCAGGGGGTTCCTAAGCCTGTCCTTTGCAAAATTATAACAGTAACCTCACTGAACAATGATTCATCCTTTGCCTCTCATCCATTTTTTCTACTCTGGATATGTCTTTCTCTTAAACAAGCTAGCTCGGCCTCTGTGCCTAAAATCAAAAACACAATCGAGGATTTTTCTTTTCTGAGAATACTCCGTTATGTAACTTAGCCCCTCCAGGATATTGAAAAATTTTCCTTGGATTTCTTTGTAATACTCAAATTCTCAGTTCCGGACCCTCCTCATTCTCTCTAGCTCTAATGCGTAAACCCTTTGCAAATGTTAAGGCTGCTCCTCTGTCTCAACCTCTAGAGGAATCCATGACTATGGTGGCTTTGTAAATTGTGGTGTGTATGGCTCAACATCCGAGTGCTCTGCACTTCTGAATCTCATGCTGGCGGCTACGTATTTTTTAAATGTCCTGTAATGCTTTGGGTGATAAATGTTACATTCTGGGCATTCTGTAAATGCTTTTGCTATCAACGTCTATGATGGTATTTCAACATTTCACATTGGCCATCTTGTACAGTGCTCGTCGGGGACCTCTACGATGAACTCTAACTCATCCTAAATGATCGCCGGACAGGTGGAAGTCTCCTTCATGTTTGGATCATTGATATCTTCCTCATTAATTGAAGTGAGGGCCGTAGCCGCTTCTTTAGCACATTTTGTCTCGAGTCGCTCCATGACTCTATGTTTATGGGTGGTTGGCATTTTTGCGTTGCTTCCTTCTTAGTGGTGCATCAAGAACTCTCTCTGTAGAAGCATCGACTAGATCTCCCGTAGGTGTAGTAATCATTGATTGTAAGTTGTTGGTTCCATCCATCAGATTATGTACCCTTTCTACTTTCTTCATTTTCAATGATGCGTCTTCCTTAGTACTGATTCAGAGCAACGAATATAGAACCTTCGTCATTTGTCAGCTAACAGTATTCATCAGGGTGCCCACATAGTCCACGTGGACCTGACCGTATCCATGTTGACCTGACCGTAGTCCAAATCAAAATTCACAACACCACCCTGTTTTGCCTTTTTTTCATCCAGTGTGAGATTTAAGCCATCTTTAAAGGAGAAAAGTAGCTTTTGACCTGACATTTTCCTGCATAAGATAGGAGAACATCAGCGCACTGAAATTCTAATGGAACACGAACAATAAAAAATTATTATTAAGTGGATTTTAAGATTATACAGACACAAGATTTAATTTAATTTAATTTAGTGAAATTCAAAATTAATGTGAAGGGATTAGACATACAAATTCAAATTTTCATTTTATTAAGATTAATTTTTCTTACAAAATTTTTAGGACCTAGTCACAGACACTGGCTAAATAGCCAGTCCTTAAAACAAATACCATTTTTAGAAATTCACTTCGGGGAATGTCAAGTTGCATAGTATGTTTTCAAATATCATCCATTGATTGACAACATAAGCTTCTCACCTCAAAAATGAATTAGATGGTAAGATCCTCATCAGTAGAACTTCTCTACGACAAGCGGTCCCTTCCTAGTTGGTTCTAGCTTTCCACATATCTTGCGGTGTGCAAGGATGGGTCTCCTGAGAATAAGTACGAGATCACCAACTTTGAACACATTCAGGTGGACCAACTTGTCGTGAGCCTGCACCATCCTCACTCAATAAAGTTCTAGATTCCACTATGCTTCTAATCATTTTCCTTTGAGACTCTCCAATTTTACAAATCTGAGTTTGACACTGTCTTCTGTTGTAATCTGATTGGTGTTGACGACTCTGAGAGATTGTAGCTGAAACTCTGATGGAAGTACGAGCTCGAACCGTACACGAGCGCATACGGTGTACACTAAGTAGAAGTTTTAAATGTTTTTCGGTAGGCCCATAAAGTCTCTAACAGCTTCTCGTGCCAACCTTTCTTAATCTCGTCCAATGTTATCTTCAAAATTTGTACAAGCATCTTATTGAAGGCCTCAACTAGGCTGTCTGTGCTAGGATTGTAAATCGTAGATTACCTCCAATATATCCCATGTCTTTTGATGAAAATGTTGATCTTATTCCTATTGAAGTTTGACCCGTCGTCTGAAATTACTCTACGTGGAACACCGAAACGGCAGACAATTGCTCTTGAAGTTTGACCCGTCGTCCGAAATTACTCTACGTGGAACACCGAAACGGCAGACAATCTGACTCTTGAAAAACCAAAGAATGTGTTGGACTGTAACCTTTTGTAATTACACTACCTTTTCCCACTTAGAGAAATAATCCATTGCTGTGAGAATAAATTTGTGTCCCTTAAAAAATGGAGAGTCTATCAGACCCACTATATCCATGCCCCAACACTCAAATGACCACGAGGTGTTGGTCAGGTGTAGCACATTTAGAGGTTGGTGCAAGACTACTCCATGCACTTCACACAGGTGCACTCTCTAGTTGTATCCATGCAATCTATCCACATTGCTAGCAAATAATATCGGACTATCTTAATTTTCATCTTCATATTTGGCTCTAACTGGCGAGCTCCACACAATCCTGCGTGTACTTTCTTGACAATATCCTATGCTTCAGCTCTGCTCAGACATTTCAATCACATCTGATCGAATGACCTTCTGTAGAGGAGATTTCCTACCAAAGCATACAAAAAAGCTTATCTCTTGATGTGATACACTACTGATTTGTCATCTGGCAACTTTCATGATTGCAAATACTCTATTAATGGTCTGCGTCAATCTTTAGCATCATTCATTACTACATCAACTATCTCTTCTTATTTTTCAAATTTGGCAGACTTTCGAGGTCGATCTTTGATAGAATCATACGTTCCTATATTGTATTATCAATGGAATCCTCAGACACACACACTAATTCTTTAGCAAGTTTGGTTAAAGTGTCATCATGGGTGTTATCTCCTATAGATTGTCACACTGGGGATCTGTTCCAAGAACTTCTTAGTGTATTGGTGGTATTTTACTGGTCTTGGCTTCAAAATCTTGTAGTATTCGATAACTTATTGTATTAAAAATTTTGAATCACCGTAGATGACAATGTCTGTTATGTCCATTGATATTTTCACGTCTAACACAGTGATCAAAGCTTCATACAGTGTCTCATTGTTTGTGCATGGCACTATCAAGTAGTAAGAAAACCTTAACATTCCCTGATCTAGTGTGATGAAAATCAGATCAATCCCTGCTTTACCTAGTATGAATATTTGTAATCATTTATCCTTCCTTACTGACAAATCTCCTATGAAATACATTTCCCAATGTCTAGCACTAGAAGATTCTACATGTAGTTTTTGCTCGTATGATAGGTCGTCATTAAGAGTGGACCCAGCTTGCAGGGGGTGCACTGCAAAAAATCAACCAAAATATTTCCTTTAATAGCATGAAGGGGTAAAGTTATGTAGAATTGCAATAAAATTATTAACCACCTCGCTAAATGTCTGGAAAGTGTTGGTAGGGTTATCAAATATTATAACAGATTAACTTTCAAAATAAGGGTGATCATATGAGAAGCATGTAATGTTTAAGCTTCCGGATGGTGAAAATCAAAGCTAGACAATACTTCTCAATACGAGGATTCTTTACTTTCATCGGTATTAGGCGTCGACTCAAATAGTAGAGTACATTTCCATTACCCTCATCGTTGACCTGAGCTAACATGGCTTCAAGAGAGTCGTCTAAGGCTGTAGTATAAAGTACCAAAGGCTTTTCTAGGATAGGGCTACAAAAATAGGAGGTTTTTAAGTATTTCTTGATATCCTCAAAAGGCCATTGACATCTCTCTTCCCAAATTAATTTGGTGTCCTTTCTAATTAATGTCGAAAAGGGCTCACACCTTCCTGACATATTAGATATAAAGCATCTCGAGTATGCAAGTTTACCTTCAAAGGATAGTAGTCTTTTGAAGGTTTTAGGAGACATCATTTCTAAGATAGATTTAATATTATCTTGATCGATCTCAATTCCTTGATGATGAACAAAGAATCCCAGAAAATTCCTAGAGATGACGTCAAAGGCGCACTTTAAGGGATTCATTTTAATATTATATTGTTGTAATCGCTCAAACACGATCCTAAAATCATATAAGTGGAATGTTTGCTACTTTTTCTTGATGAAAAAATTATTCACATATCATTCCACATAATTGTGGATGAGGTCATCAAAGTTTTTCAACATAGCTTGTTGATATGTTACTCTGACGTTCTTCAATCCAAACAAAATCAGTACATAATAGAAAACTCCAATCAACATTCTGAAGGTTGTAAGTGTTGCATCTTCTAGAACCATCTTGATTTGGTTCTTTCCTGATGATCTATCCATGAGGGAGAAAACTTCATGTGTCGATGCAATGTGCACCATTAACTCTGGTATCGATAATGGGAACTCATCATTTGGACATGTTTTGTTTAAGTCTCTAAAGTTGACACGTACTCAAATCTGTCTGTTCTTTTTCTTAACTAGCACAATGTTTCCTAATCATGGGGGTATTTCTCTTCTCACATAAAGTAAGCGCTATTAATTTCCTTAACTCGATAATGACTTTTTGCCCTATTTCGAGGCGCATTCTTCAGGGAGCTTGTTTTATTATAGTCATACTCTTGTCCACTCAAAGCCTGTGAACTACAACTTCTGAGATAATATTGGCATCTCAACATAGCTCCAAGAGAAGAAATCCTAGAATTTTGATAGTAACTTGACCAAATTTGTAGACTCTTCCTTGCTGAGTAAAGAACTTATGAAGGCAGGTCGAGGCTGCTCCTCAGTCCCGAGGTTAACTTTCTTCAATTCATTGATAGGTTCATTGATCGTTGACTTAATTTCTTCATCAAATTCTAGCAAAGCTTCATCTATGGGAGAATCCTCAAAACTATCTTACACATTGAAGCAGTTCTCTTCCAACCCGCTAGTAACAGGCATGCAAAATTCTGAATCATCGACTTCTCCTATAGTACCAAATTCGAGACCCTCTTTCAAGACAAGTGCTTATTCATCTAAGCTACCTAATTGAAGTTCCAATTCTGCTACCTTAAGAGACTGTACAACATCCTCAACTTTAGATGTCAATTGCACAAAACAATTCCAATTCTAAGATTTTAAGTGCTTAGCGACAGACTTCTAAACTTTCCACAACCAGATCCATGGATAAAGGGGCTTATCAGGAAGCCAAACAGATTAAAGAAATGGGAGAAAATCAGGATGTTCCACCCAAATATTGAAAAATCTAAATCTGGGAATGGGTGAGGATTGAGTAGAGGAAATAGATATTAGCAAAGGTCTATTCTCTGAACAAGTGAAACGAAGATGTGAAATAGAAGTGTGGAAGTTGGTCTCAAACCAAGCATGGTTAACTAGATAACTAGAAACCTATCAATTCTTTTATCAATTCTTTCATGAAGCTTTCCTCTCTTCCATGTATTAAGTGGTCCCTGATGGGGTAATTCAGAAATATCAATGTTTAGGCAGTCGATATCCTCCCAGCCTAAACATAAAATTAGGGACTAAACTCTAGATAAGTTTTTGACCTCATTTTTGGTTGAGGTCTAGTTTTTTCCTCTTTAGTAGCCTAATGTCTAGCCATAAGATTTTCCTATTGACTATTCTTAGAAAACTAGAAAAGGCACCCTCACCATTAGAAATTCTACCCTCTTCTCTACTCAACTTAAAGTTCCACATGTTGGTCTCAACCTCTAAATACTTAGTAGGTGGGGTCACTATGGGGGAAACTCCAGATGAGCCACCCTTAGGACTGTTGGACCTTAGGGTTGATCCTGGGTGTTGGTCTCGAGCTAAGGCACTCACTACACTCACTAAACTCACTACACTCACAATCACTCACAACCCTAAACTCAAATTTCTAGCCTAGGTCCCTTGATCTTTTCGGGACACTCATGTAGATGGTCCCCTAAATCTTCCAGCCCTAGGGTTATGTTTTGGCTAAGAACACTATGTAGAGGATCCAAAATGGGGTTTCCATTGGTCCAAGGCTTGTTGGTGATGGTTCGTACCTCAACTATGCCAAAATACCCATCTTGGCCTTTTGCCCCTAAACACCCCTAAATTACCAAAATACCCCTCTTGGCCCCAAAATCCCAAAAATTCCAAAAAAGTATTATAAAATATCAATAAATCCCAAATATTACCAATCTCATTTCTCTCAACTATCACATGACCCAATTTGGCCAATTTAACCATCTTTAACTAAAATCCCCAAATTTGCCTTTAAAGACCCAAATTTCCCCAAATTCAACCCAAATGTCCATCAATTTGATCTCAGTTGGCCCCAATTCTAATCCTAAACTCAAATTAACTTTTGGTATGACCAAACTAAACAAAATCCAAGCCTAATTCGCCCATGATTTGAGCCCAATTTTGATTTAGTTCAAATCCCTAATTTTGACCATATGACCTAATCTTACCAAATTGAACACATAGCCTAGTCAATTGGCCCAAATTAATGTTTAAAAATCTTCAAAACAATCCTATACATCAAAATAAACCATCAATTTGCCTTGGTGAAGTCTCAAATCCATTTGATTGTGGCCTAAATCCAAAATTCCCACATTTAGCCATAAACTGGCTAAGTCCCCAAATTTCACCCAATTGATATCCTTAACCTTAAAATTGACATCCAATTCATGTTTAAAACTCTTCATGAGGTCCCTATTGATAATTTAAAATAATCAATTTGGACTTAGCCCAAGGCTAACCCAAGCTAGACCCAAGCGTAGCCCAACATGTCCAATTTGATTGAAATTCAAAATTCCCTCAATTTGACCATTCAATTGAACTCAAAACCACTTCCATTCTTTACCAAAGTTGTTTCTTATGATCATCTACACCAAATTAAACAATTATTTAGGCCAATTGACATGGTTAACCACGCCCAAAACCAAGTTTTGGTCATTTGCACCCAGTTGGACCCACGCACTAAATGTGACCTAACCACCCTATCCAATTTGATTGAAGTTCAAAATTCCCTCAATTTGACCATTCAATTGAACTCAAAACCACTTCCATTCTTCACCAAAGTTGTTTCTTATGATCATCTACACCAAATTAAACATTTATTTAGGCCAATTGACATGGTTAACCAAGCCCAAAACCAAGTTTTGGTCATTTGAACCCACTTGGACCCACACACTAAATGTGACCTAACCACCCTAAAGTCACCAAATTAACTCCATCACAGCCATTAGCTGGACTTAGCGACCATTCCAAACACCATGAAACCACCTAAATCAAGCCATGGATCAAAGGTCCCCCAAATCAAGGGATATTATTTCCAAAAATGCATGTGCTTAAGATATCCTTACCAAAATTAGGTATTATTGCACTAAATAGCTGTGACATATTCCCCTGGGTTCCCTGAGCTTCTAGCCACCTCCCTATGACCGGCCAGCCAGCCTAGTGGTTGGAAAATCTCAAACCAAGAGCCCCCCCCCTGGCACCTCTCCCAAATCAAACCTAAATTTCCTTAGTGAGGCCTCTCCAAACTTCACACAGAGCTTCCCTAAGATCCCCTCAGTGCAGTCCAACCATTTTCCCTCACCAATTCCCATTGTCAGAGCTCAATTTTGAGCTTGGAACCTTGTCAGAAACCAGGATAGAACCCAATACACCTCCACAGCCCACCCAAACTCAAATTAACTATACCCACACCTTCACAATAGTGAAAGATGCCAAAGCCCCATAAAATTCCCTATCCACAGAGCCTCTACCATAGCTCTAGACCAACACCCAAATCCGGCCGTGATCGAATTCATACCTAGGCCTCACACCAAAACCAGAGACTCCTTCCCTAGCCTCTTTGGATCATAACAAACGTGCCAAGACCCTCTGATTGAAGCCGTGATCGAGCCGGATAGCGCTTCGGGGCATAAACAGCGGACCGAGTCAGCAACTACGTGAACGGCGGCGTCAAATAGGAGCGCGCCGCTTGGTGTTTCGGAGCTTCCTAGGATCTAGTCAGTACACGCGGTTTAAATCAAAAAAATGGGCTTTTTATATTTATTTAAACTCCCTAAACTTCAAAAATCCATAACTTTGTGTGAAAAAATCACAAACATAAAATAAAATTACCCACTTGCTCACTGAATAGAGGAGAATAATGTGGAATCAATTTCAAGTCCATTTGTTTTATAAAATATTTTTGATTAATTAAACACTGTTTGGGATCATTTGATTCTCCATGAAAATTGATACATCACCTTGGCTTGAAATTTTGGAATGTTGTAGCCTCTTTTAAGGGAAACATCCTCTGATTTTTCTAAAGCTAGGAAGGTTCCTATATAGAGATCCATATTTTTCAAGTTCTTTCACATTATTTCCTTAAAATAATCATGGAAATTATCTTATTGATTAGAAAATTCTAAGAAAAATTTGGAAGGTCCACCATGACCAGAGAAGCTTTTGAAAATAATTTCATGGGTCAAGTCATTTAGAATACACTTAATTTTTACAAACACTAAATCATTAAGATAATTAATTTTGAAAGATATAAACATCTAAATGACCTGATTTTTAATCTCCACTATTATTTATGATCCATAGAACTCACCGTAAAAATTTCAAAATATTTTGAGTTCATTTGATAACTTAAATTTATTTTTAAAGATAAACATCATTTTTGGAATTTAAATGATTTTTAAAAATCAAAATATAACTAAAAAATTTATTGAAACTTATTTTTAGAGTTATCTGTAATCAGAGGTATTTTCTAAAAATAAAATGGATTTTAAAACAAAAACTTAATTTTTTAGCCTATTTTTAAATATTTAAAATAATTAAAAATTCATAAAAAACAAAAAAAATAATAAAGCTCTTGAAAATGCTCTAAATTGGTTCCTAATCACTTAGGAACAATTATAATATTTTTCCTGATTTTCTAAATAAAGATATTGAATTTCAAAGCTTAAAAATAATTTTTAAAGGCTAAAAATGAGTTTTCACTAACATAATTCCAATAAATCAAACAAAAATTAGAAATATATGAAATTTGCTCCACTAGATTTTCTAACCTCAAAGAGATTTTTAAAAAATACAAAACTTAGTTTTCATCATTTAAAATATTTTATTTTTATTGAATAAACCAGAATTTAAGATAATTCTGATAAATCACAGAGAAATCGAAAAATTATAAACTTTGGTCCAAAGACTTCTCTGGTCTAGATCTACCTTCAATAAAAATTTCAAAGGATTTGAATTTACCTTGGTCAAGTTAGGAATTTTCTTTGAAAAATCCT
>NW_018242808.1:59590-61511 GCF_001263595.1 Phalaenopsis equestris
TTCCGAATTATTAAAATTTGGAAGTTTATTAAAATTAAATGATCCTGGACTTAGGGATATGACTTTTGAAGTCGATAATTAAATGATTTAATACCCCTATTTTGATTTTCAAATAAAAATTCAAATCATGAATCATGGCCACTTAAAGCTTAACATTTTCAAAACTAATTAAGACACTCACCCAGGTCTTAAGGGCATAGTGATGACTTAGGCCAAATCAAAATTGACTAAATGAGGATTAGAGAAAAAACATAACAGAGTCAAACTTTCTTGAAACACCACTTAGCCTAAATAAAAAAATTGGCTAAGTGTTCAGGTTACACCAACTTTCCCTTTAAGGAAATTCACTCACATAATTTTTAAATTAAATGATAAATGATAATTACCCCTTTCATAGGGATATATAAGACATAAATGTTCACTGAGCATTAGAAGTATTCACAAGATGAAAAATTAAGCAACATAATAAGTTTAAATGGACTCGAGGCTTTTCACCAGCTGGTGAGAGGGAGGCATGGACATGCTTCTTCCTTTTAACTTGTTGGATACCTCAAAGGTTTATTAAACCTAATATACTTTGCTCAATGAAATCATCCTTAATTAAACTTTCAAGGACTCACCAAAATAAAACATAGAGTTAGAAAAACCACCAAAACTTTACTTTTACTACTCTTCATAAATGCTCTCACATGCATTTTTAAGTTTCAGGTGGTGGAACGAGAAGACTCGTCAGGTACGCTTTTACAGTTTATAGTATTGTATTTCTTGTGCCTTTTCCTTAAATGCTTTATGCTTACGTTATTTCTTTTCATACTTGCATTTACCTACATGTATGAAAACAATATAAAATTGCATGTTAATAAAAACCAAAACCAAAACCAAAATCAACAAAGATAAAATCCACCGCCACAACATTCAAAATATAAAATTACTCAAAATTTAATCACAAACATCACACAAAACTACAATTGCAACTAAATTAAGATGTCTCTACCGGATGATAGGGGATCCATCGGAGGAGGTAACCTACGGTTGCTAACAAGGGTTCCCACAGTTTAAATGAAATTATGGAACTCATTAAGTTGGGTTTAGTAAGCTTATTTGGACTAACTGAATCCAATACAAAATAGTGGTGTCGGAACGAGGGAACCGTAGGATGCTAACCGGTGTCGCTCTAATCAACTTTAATATGCCCTCATAAAATTTAAAGAACTTCAACCGTAGGGCCACCTGGTTTGACATTATAACTTGACACACTAGAAAACTCAAACTCGTCACAGCAACGAGCTTGGAGCTGACATGGTGGGCAGCACGGCCATCTTCAATAGCAAAACTTGTCTTCCCCAGCTAAACCAACCTTCCTTCCTTATACTTAAAGAACAAAGCCATAAGACTTTGAGGTTTCTTGATTATGCAACATAAATCCTCACATCATCTTTAGGCCTTTGCATTAACTCGTATTAAGATTTTGAGATAGTCGTTTGTCACGACCTAAACCCTCATATATTACAGGCTATTTTTGTGATCGTTTCACACAAATATAAGCCATAAATTAATAAAATTTACAGGGTGAAACACTTAAATTTTTCTCCTTTAAATTTAAGCCAAAATTTAGGATAGCTTGGGAAGTCACAGAGGTTCTCCTCTAGGATCCATGACATCCCCTAGTTCCTCCTCCTTTGGACTCTACAATAAAATGTTCCAAATTTGAACCAATCCCCTTTCACACCTCTACGTCCTATCTCATTGAAAAGTCCTACCCTTTGAAACTCCTTGAAGATAATATTTCCTAATTTTTATCGAGAGTCTTCTTAGGTGACTTTGGTCATTTAAGATGTAATTAACTATAGGGGCTTGCCCTTATAGGAAGCATGTGAATCAAGCTTAATATAAACCCTATTTAATCCTTTATATTAAATAG
>NW_018242808.1:61543-66068 GCF_001263595.1 Phalaenopsis equestris
CAGACCAAACGGACATCATACTTTCATTAGTTTATTTGATCGAGCCTCATCCTCAAGTCTTGTGTTTATCCTTCGGGATAGATGCAGGATTTGAGGTACAGTGCTCTTTCATTTTAAACTATGAAAAATATTGGGTCAGTTTGATTTCATACTTCAACGTCCTTCCGAAGCGGGCGACGAGATTTCGATTCCGGTGACCGAAAGTTTCTTACGGGCAACTCCTCATAAACCCCCTAAATAGCGCCGACAGCTTCTGGCGAATTCGCTGGGGAGAAGCTTTTCTCTCCATACAAATCAAGAAATATTATTTTCACACATCATTAATGTGTTCATGTCCCTCTTGGACCAAATTACCCTTCTTCTGTTGGCATAATTTACCCATTTCTATCTTGGAAAAGTACAGCTAACTCCTTGGACTTCAGGACTAGCTGTTCAACCATCTTTGAATAGAGGGGTTCAGAAGACCATTAAGGACTCCTTAAATTTTTGAATGGGTTCGAATCCTCAATAGGTGTTTCAGAGGACTAATTCCACCTAGGCATTTTCTGCCACTAATTGGGTCCCACACTGGGTCCTGAAATATTTCACATCTCCCTTCCAAATTTGATTTGATATTTCGCAAATTAAACCAAATCGTGTTGTGCTGCACGCACTTTGAAATTTTCTTACATTAATTAAATTTTTCTTAAACAAGATTTTAAATACCAATAAATTAAGACCCGCCCGGTCTACAGATCAACCTCTACTTTCAGTGCTTGCACTCAATAGTACAAGATTTTTAGCCATATAGCTAACCCTAAAACTTTCTATTTTAAAGCCCGCTCCAATGGCCTACCCAACGCTGACCTTTTCCTGCAACATGACAATGGCCCGCAGCGCCCAGCGCCCGTAACGTCGCTCCCACCATCAAGTTAGGAGCTGGATTTAAAGATCTCAAGGTCATCCCTCAGGAAAGCACCATTCGTGGTAATGAAGATCGCTGCTCTGAAAATACAAGAACCATCTGAAGAATTCAAGAATTCAGTTTTCTGAAGAATTCAGTTTGAACTGCCTTCAAGACTTCCCTGTCTGCAAAAAGGCTAAAGTTGTTGCCTTCACGACACCCGTCAAACCTGCTATCTCCGCTGCTACTAAGAGGAAACAGGTGATGATTGTTGAGGATCCAACTAAAGGATTAACTATCCCACTACCTGTGTTTGAAATCGGAACAAGTTCAAGGACTGCACCGCTGACCCAAACTCAAAGGAGGAACCGCAATAGAAGAGTTTGGAGGGCCGTCAAAGCCCAGGCTCCTGAGAAGACACCCATTAATGAGGAACCTTATCAAGATGAAGAAGTGCTACCAGGAATATATCCACTCCTGCGAGGAAGTAGATTCCATCCTCTGACAAATACTGATGGATATGAGAGTATCCGGAGGATCGCTGCCACATTACCATCACTTCTCACTTCATGGATCATGGACATAGTAAGGAGAGAAAGAAGTTCACTCCTATCGCTCGAGTTAGCGCAGTTTTAAGAAGGCTTGGTACCAAAGAAGAATGTTCGGTTAGCAAGTTACTTGAATGAGTGGGAGATACAATTTCCCCTCGCATGAAGAAGGAAATTTTGAAAGGCATCAAATCCACCAGACAATCCCGTAAGACAGCTGGAGCACCGCCTACTCGTATTCATGTTTGGCTCCGCTTAGGGAACAGAGTTGATACTGTAGTGATCACTACTGATCATACTACCACCAGGATCACAGGTCGTCGAACGGTTAAGTTAAGACTGGGTCCGATGATCTTACCCGTCATTCCTACAGTCTCAAAGATAAAGACAAAGTGATTACCTGACACTGTAGATAGTCTACACCATGGGGAGCATACCTTCCATCGACATCGACATACCGATGTTTCCATATCGATGTCTCTACTAAGACATCCCGTCCTGAGACATAATCATCAAAAAAGAAGAGGGTATGGGCACCCAAGGTCGCTGCACCGATACAGTTCAGTAAGCCTGCAGAGCAGGAAGTAAAACCAGTGCCTGAGATATGATAATAGCCAGCGAGATGGAGGAACAAGTAGAGGATATCCACCAAGGTCCTCCAGATCTTAAAGAAATCAAAGAATCAATAATTGAGGAGAAAGTTGAGAAACTCAGGATCGAGATTTCTGAGTTAGCTTGAGAGCACGGAGTTTCCGTCGATGGTGACAATGAAGATTTTGATTATAATGATTACCTGGAGGAGAATTTCATGGATGTCCATGTGATCAAAACCAGAGCTACCACATCTTTGCGTGAGGCTCAACCTCACACCAAAAAGAACGCCGTAGACAAGCTGCGTAGGGTTATCCTCCTAAGGAATGAGCAGGTTATTCTACTAGAGAAAAGAATAGGAGAGATGACTGCAACTATGACCGTCATGGCCACCATTCAGGGGCAATCACAAGCACCGAGATTGGCTTCTCTAGAAATTAATCAGCCAAAAATCATACACATCACAGATGAAAGAAGAGAGGCTACTTCAGCAGATAAAGATGAACGACCAAAGAAAGATTCTCCATCAAGTGCCATGCCAGAAAAGGAATTCAAGCAAATGGTTGAACAAATGCGGGACGTCTTAGCCCAATCTAAGGTCGGTGCATCAATTTTAAAGGGTAGACCTTACCCAGAGGAGTTCGATGTTGTACCTTTCACCAAGGGTTTTGTGGCCCCAAACTTTAAGATATTCGATGGGAGAGGAAATCCCAGACAGCATATAGCGCATTTTAGAGCCAACTGTGGCAACACGAGAAATAATGAAGCTCTTCTCTGCTAGCAATTCGTCAGCAGCTTGTCAGGAATCGCTTTTGACTGGTACACTGACTTGCCCAACGGGTCAGTTAAAAAATTTTCTGTATTGGAACAACTATTTATGATAAGATTTGTCGGGGCGCAACATCATGTGTCTATTGGAGAGCTCATGATGGAGAAGCAAAATTCCAGCAAAACTTTGGCAGACTAAATTCTGAGGTGGAGAATTCTTAGTATGAAATGTGAACCTCAGCTACAGGAACATCAAGCAATTGAGATTCTACTCAAGAGCATTCATGGGCCAATAGCTTTCATGCTTAAGGGACTCACCATCAAATTCTTTGAGAAGCTACTTAGTAAAGCCAGTAGTTTTAAAAAAAGAAATGAAGCACATGGAACCACATGAAAAGGCTAAGGTGACTAGAGTGTTCGAAAATAAATCAGGAGTAGTCGCAACTGTCGACAAAGGAAAGCAGCTAATAAAGATATACCAGTCTTCGTCATAATACTCTCAAAAATAGAATAGTCAATCCAACCAACGGCCGCCTCAAGACGGATCAACTCGAACAGTGGGTAAAAGAATATCCCTGCTAGAGCAACAGAAAGTTGTGTATTCTTTCAAGGATGAAGCCATACCTAAAATATTCAAAAGCCTGATGAAGAAACCAGAATTCAAACTACCTGATCCAAAGAAGCCCGAAGAGGTGAATAAGAAGAATGAACCAAATTATTGCCCAAACCTCCGGTTGCTTGGACACACTATAGATAAGTGTCCCGTCTTTAAGGACTGGCTCGAGAAGAACCTCAAGGAAGAGAATATAGAAATCCCAAAGGAGTATTTGAGAGAACCTGAAAAAGGTTCCATAAACATGATTTCGACCGAGCCAATCTCTCCAATCGATCCGTATACTAGAACAGATGGATGACGTACAACTTGGAATGAACTCAAGAGGGTCCTTAATCACATACAGGATTCATTGCAGCAAGTTTCAACAAACACTGAAGAAGGATGGAATGAGGTATGGAGCAGATCATCCAAGAAAATATTGAACAAGCTACAGTCTGCATCAAAACAAGCCTCCATTCAGAGTCCGCAATATACCAAGCCCGAGATGAAGATTTCTCCAGGAGATCCATCATCGTCAAGGAAGAAGAAACGCATCACTACAAAGATTGATAGCACGTGGGGTAGGATAGGGGCTGCCTCTACTAGATTGGTTGTCTTTGATTTGGGGAAGAAAATCCTCGAACCCTTGACTTTGTATGATTATCTTTTTATCCCTCCGGGGTCTTATGAAGATAATGATTGTGATTTCAGCTACATTTTGACTGTTTCTAGTGATAACGTAACTGATTATGATAGATATAGCTGTGATCTCGATTCCCAAAACGATCCTCAAATCGTACTCGAGTCCAATGAACTCGTTTTCAAGTCCAAAGATAGCATCAATGATATCGTTTATGAGAGAACCGATAACTAGGAGCCAATTCTCGAGCATGATGGTACACCGCTCGCCATCAACTTAGATCTTTCCGACGAAGAGGAAAAGACACCAGAAGATTCAACAATGATATCTCAAGAAGAAGAAATCACAGAATTTAACTTATGGAGCGGAAAAGTGTTACCACCAAGAACAGCTCCAATAGGCAAAGGAAAACAGATAATGACTGGAGAAGAGATACCACCACTTCCACCAGTAGAAGAACCACATGATCAAGATAAAATTGGAGGATCATACAAAGTAGA
>NW_018242808.1:66636-66910 GCF_001263595.1 Phalaenopsis equestris
AGACCTCTTTTAACGCTCTGTTGGGTCGACCATGGATTCATGAGCACAATATGGTTCCAACATCTCTACACCAGTGCATCAAATACAACAAAGATGGTCAAGAAAATTGCATGAAAGGAGACCTACAACCATTTTTAGTGCATGAAGTTGTTATCCATGAAGATGCTGCCTACTACGTGCCTAAAAAAAAAACTATCTTCTCACGCGAGATTTTGACCAATAGAAATGAAGATTCATAGGAATCATAAAGAGGAGGCCATTCAACTCCGCTTCA
>NW_018242809.1:0-475 GCF_001263595.1 Phalaenopsis equestris
AGACCCCTTGCCAACAGCAGCATCATGTAAAGCTTTAGGGAAAACCAAATGTTCAATTTTTTTTGGTAAATCTTGCCCTCTACCAACAACACCAGCAAAAGTGGCTTGAGTCCATTAGGCATTAACATCCACACTAATAGGGCTAAACTCCATTAAGCTTGCCCTAGCACCCTCAAATCAGAGAAATCATGAAGAAACAAACTCTTAGTGCCAAAGAGTTAGATATCCAATTCCACAACCAATGGAACAGTACCTGGTTTGGAAATAGAAAATTTAGAACAAAAACCAGAGATAGAAAACCACCTACCTTCCTTCTTCAGCCAACAAGTAGGGAGAAAACAATCACTAAGCACCCTCATCCCAAACCAAGAACAACACCACCAGGAAGAAGCCATTAGAAACCAAACGCTAGCAGAGCTACAGCTGCCACCTTCCTTATAGTCTCCATTATATATATAGTTTGGGATTTCAAGAA
>NW_018242809.1:19566-20037 GCF_001263595.1 Phalaenopsis equestris
GTTGGATTTCTAAGGGAAACCATAGGAATGCAATCAAATGCAAATTTTTGCCCAAATAAAAGCCACCCTTTCTCATTTGACATAAAGCCTAATTATAGGCTAGGGATTACAAGAAAAAGAAGATAAAATATCTTCTAGAACAGAAAAACAAAGGAAAATTACATCAAGTTGGCATGCATGCTATTATTAAACCGCAAGAATAAGAAGAAATATCCAACCATAATAATAAGACTCCCTTAACCTTGGGCTTGGATTAAGTTAAGAAATCTTTGTGGCTCTTTCTCCTTAGACCCCCATGAATTGGCTTAAGTCGCTTCTTCAAGTCTCTTTGCACGACATCTAGTAATTAGCTCATATGGAACTTGAATTGAACCTTCTGTTGAAGTTGTGTCATTGATATCCAAGCAATCATTTGCATCATTCCCCACTTGAAAAAGATTTTTCCACAAATCAGTACCTGCATCAAAAGGA
>NW_018242810.1:0-236 GCF_001263595.1 Phalaenopsis equestris
CTTGGTGGACATGCGAGTATGTTGTTAGAGCTCCTCCTACATTTTATAGGTATATATATTTGCTCTAATGGTATCTTTATGTGATTGATTGGTTGATTTTTTTTGTTTTTGTCTAAAAGGAGCTACACCAAAATCTGTTCTTGGACTTATGGATGTGAAAGATCTTACTCTAGCTCATGTCAAGAGCCATTTACAGGTCTGATCCATTTAACAATTCTTGATCATTAATTCTCTTT
>NW_018242811.1:0-2541 GCF_001263595.1 Phalaenopsis equestris
CCCGAGAAGTGGGTGCAGGAGCGCCTACAGTTTGGCAAAGGAGTGCAACCTGCTCCTGTGGGAGTAGGAGCGCCCAACTTGGGCACAAGCTTGCCTAGCATGGGCACAAGAGCGCCCATCTTCAGCGCAGAAGCACTCGAAACTTGGAGCTTAAGAGGCTAACACTTAGGTTCATCTGTGTGGCGCTCCAAATCAGGCTCCACCCACTAACAATCTCCCCTTGGAGATTAATTGCACCCATCACATGTCCTCCATATATGCGCCTTCATCTGTATTGCCTTCATAGTCACGTACCGTGGTGTGACTCAACCCCGGTCTCAACCTTCATGAAATCCAACTAAAGTCAATAGTAGCTTTAGCTTTTCAATTTTTACAGTTTTGTTCCCCAAATTAAAGATATACTCTATTGTACTTCTTCTACTATCCACATCTTCTGTCAAATCTAAATTTACAAATTCTTTTAAACTGATCCTCGCACTTTCATAACAAAGTTCGTCGTTGATTGTTAATGTACCAAAAAAATCCACTTTACCACCCCCCAATGACACATGTTTGGATTGCATATGTACCTACCGACCATGCCCACTACATATGCAATGTATGATATGGTATAAATCATCGCGTACATCAAACTTCCAACTACTGAAGTATACGGAGTTCTCTCCATCTGTGCTTGCTTTGGTTCCGAGTTAGGCGATAGCTCCTTAGATAGTTAAAGTGATTACCTAAGAGAATGCTAACTGGTTTTGCCTCACTCATGTTGAACCTCTCAAAGATCTTCTCAACATGCTCTGCCTGTGACAACTTCAGGACTCATGTACTCCTGTCTCTGTTAAGTCTCATTTCGAAGATTTTTTTGGTTGGAGCTAAATCCTTTATCTTAAACTCACTTGATAATTTTTTTTTCTTTAAATCTTTTATTTTCTCTATATCTTCCCATGCAATCAACATGACATCCACATACTAAAAAAGTAAGATACAACAATTACTGAAGTATTTGATGAAGCACCAATGGTGTCTTTGGCACTTCAAGTACCCATTGTTTAAGATAAACCTATTAAACCTCCTATGTCGAGGTTTGCTTTAAGTCATAGAGGATTTTCTTCAATTTGCAGACCAAAGCTTCTTTGTTTGAAACCTTATAACCCTATGATTGCATCATGCATAGTTCCTCTTCTATATCTCCATATTAAAAAGTTATTTTTTCATTCATCTGCTCTATATGTAGATCTTACTCTGCTAACATACTCAGTACAACTGTGATAGTTGTCATCTTCACCACTAGGGAAAAGATCTCTATATAATTCACTCATTTTTTTTGTTGGAAACCCTTTACAACAAATCTTGATTTGTAGTGCTTGCTACCATCTGACTCTTCTTTCAGTCTGTAGACCCACTTGTTGTGTGGGGCTCTTTTTTCATATGGTAATACCATCAAATTCCAAGTCAGATTTGACTTTGAAGACTATTTTTCTTCATCTATGGCACGCTCCCACTCCCATGTATCTTCAACTTGAGCGACCTTCTAAAAACTCCATTTCACCACTATAAATTAATAATAAATAATATAACGAAGGAGAATACATGTGTACGGGTCGTATCACTCTACTGGATCTCTTGACTTTAGTAGCGGGTGAGTGAGGAACTTTCATTGCTCCCTTTAGTTGAGCACTCTTTCTTTCTCCACCTTTCTAATCACCATTGTCTTTTGTCTCAACATACTTGGACTCTTTATAAGTAGCCAACGGGTTGTCCTTATTTATGATCATGCCCTTTTATATCACCATTTCATTGAAAGTGACATCCCTATTCCTGATGAAATTTTGTTCTGATTTATGACAATGTCCTTTTATCTTGTCATTTTATATCCCATAATTTGTACCCAAACTTATCTAAGTCATATCCCATGAAGCCGCATTTGACAAAGTTTGAGTCAAGCTTGCTTCTGGAATCTGCATCAACATACACATATACAAAACACCCAAATAATCTTAAATGAGATAGATTTATCGTTTTTGTCACTCCAGACGTCTACAGGTGAGCCTTCCTCCAAGTATATCGATGGACCACTATTAATTAGGTAAACTGCATCATTTATCGATTCAATCCAAAACTGTTTGGTAAGCCTGTATGCAGCCTCATGCTCCTAGCACATTCTGTGATTATTCTGGTCATGCGCTTAACCACACCATTGTACTGCGGTGTTCTTCGGATAGTGAACTCCTGCCTAATCCCCTCTGTAGCACAAAATTCCTTAACTTATGGTCACGATACTTGCCCCCATTATGTGACCTGAGATACTTCAACTTCAAGTCTATCTCATTTTTTACCATAGGCTCCCACTTCTTAAGAATTTCAAATACATCAATTTTCTTACTTTAGGATGGAAACCCATGTCTTTCTTGTATGATCATCAATAAACATGATAAAATAATGGAAACCTCCAATGAACTGAACTAGAGCAGGACTCCATAGGCCAGTATGCACTAACTCCAGTTTCTTTGACTTCACCACTGACCCACTTTTATAGAAAGTGACTTT
>NW_018242812.1:0-4050 GCF_001263595.1 Phalaenopsis equestris
GTTGCGATGATTTAACAATTGTGATCGGATGAATATGGGATTCGATGTTGATGGTTGGGTGATGATAGTTCAATGATGATGACTCGACAACTATTTAATGTAGATGGTGAAGAGATGATGGTGGATGTGTGGTATCAATTTCACAATGATTGTGAGGAGAGTGTATTTTGATTACGGGGGCACGAACACGATCTGATGGTGGCCGACAGGAGATGCTAACTTGGCAGTGATTATGTCTCGAATGTAATAATGGTTCGAGAAAAAATGGTGTTCGAGTGATGATGGTTTAAGGTGGTGATGGATTAGTGGCGGTGGGATGGGTGACCGCTTGTGATGGTCGGAAGACAATGATATGACAATGATAATTTGATTGTAATATATGAGTGCGATAATTTGACGACGATTGATGAGTGATGACTATATAACAACGATGATAAATTACTATAGAGTCAATGATTCTCAACAGTAACAAATTTATTTATTATTATTATTCTTCTTCTTCATTTTTTGGGTATACCGGTGTTTTGACAGCTAATTAGTCTCGTGATATGATGAGAAAATATTCCCGGTGATTTTCTTTTATTATTATTATCCCTATAAGTTAGCTATAATAATTTATGGATTACCATTACATGCTGCCCTGTCAGATATGCTTCCATTTGTCGATCTTGCAAGAGGCCTTCTATGGACTCAATTTATGACTATGGTCTCTTATATAAATCAATCCATAGGACTCCACTGGATTCCTTTACATTTTGCACGATTTGGATGAAGTACTTGGACTTGTTTAAATATGTTATATCAGTTGTCCAAGTCAATTTGATTTATGTCATGCACTAATTTAATCAAATCTATTTGTTAAAACATTCAATAATCTATTTTGAATGCCATTGTTCAATCTAATAGTGTTATTTAGGAACCTAATAAGGATACATCAACAACATATATCCAACACATGTTTTAATTTGCCCATTTTACGTTCTTTTTTTAGTAGAAGAAAAAAATATTATTGTGCACACTAATCACTAATCAATATAATCATAAAAGTTGAATTTATTATTTAGTTGCAATGAAGCCTTTTCGGAATTTTTGTATGCTATGTTGGGATTAAAAACTAAGCCACACCATGGAATCTTAACTTTAGCAGGGTTAGATTTAATTAGAAACTAAGCCACACCATGTAATAGAATCGCATAGATTCGAGAAATTGGAACAAAATATTATGAACAAAAGCACAACAAGGATAATCCAGAAAAGCACACAAGAACTTAACATAGAAAAAACTGAGAAAGGGAAAAAACAATGGAGCTACACCACCAAGAAATTTTCACTATAAATTCAGAAAGTTTACTGAGAACACACTCAGATTTTCTCTCTAAAATCGAAGAAACTTACAACTCTTCGCTCCAAATCCTTCCTCTCGACCCAACAAGAGAAACACAAGTGAAATCCTCCTCTCCGACACTTTTCTTACTCATCAGGAACATGTTGAAGAACTCACAAACATGAACTATGACAAACTCGTTGTCTGGAGTGCCCCGAGAAGTGGGTGCAGGAGCGCCTACAGTTTGGAAAAGGAGTGCAATCTGCTCATGTGGGAGTAAGAGCGCCCAACTTGGGCACAAACGTGCCTAGCATGGGCACAAGAGCGCCCATCTTCGGCGCAGAAGCACTCAAAACTTGGAGCTTAAGAGGCTAACACTTAGGTTCATTTGTGTGGCGCTCCAAATCAGGCTCCACCCCCTAACAATCACTCCTTGGAGACTAATTGCGCCCATCACTTGTCCTCCATATATGCGCCTTCATCTGTATTGCCTTCATAGTCACGTACCGTGGTGTGACTCAACCCCGGTCTCAACCTTCATGAAATCCAACTAAAGTCAATAGTAGCTTTAGCTTTTCAATTTTTACAGTTTTGTTCCCCAAATTAAAGATATACTCTATTGTACTTCTTCTACTATCCACATCTTCTGTCAAATCTAAATTTACAAATTCTTTTAAATTGATCCTCGCACTTTCATAACAAAGTGCGCCATTGATTGTTAATGTACAAAAAAAAATCCACTTTACCACCCCCCAATGATGCATGTTTGGATTGCATATGTACCTACCGACCACGCCCACTATATATGCAATGTATGATATGGTACAAATCATCGCGTACATCAAACTTCCAACTACTGAAGTATATGGAGTTCTCTCCATTTGTGCTTGCTCTGGTTCTGAGTTAGGCGATAGCTCCTTATATAGTTAAAGTGATTACCTAAGAGAATGCTAACTGGTTTTGCCTCACTCATTTTGAACCTCTCAAAGATCTTCTCAACATGCTCTGCGTGTGACAACTTCAGTACTCATGTACTCCTGTCTCTGCTAAATCTCATTTCGAAGATTTTTTTGGTTGGAGCTAAATCCTTTATCTTAAACTCAGTTGATAATTTTTTTTCTTTAAATCTTTTATTTTCTCTATATCCGCCCATGCAATCAACATGACATCCACATACTAAAAAAGCAAGATATAACAATTACTGAAGTATTTGATGAAGCACCAATGGTCTCTCTGGCACTTCAAGTACCCATTGTCTAAGATAAACCTATAAAACCTCCTATGTTGGGGTTTGCTTTAAGTCATAGAGGCTTTTCTTCAATTTGCAGGCCAAAGCTTCTTTGTTTGAAACCTTATAACCCTATGATTGCATCATGTATAGTTCCTCTTCTATATCTCCATATTAAAAAGTTATTTTTTCATTCATTTGCTCTATATGTAGATCTTACTCTGCTAACATACTCAGTACAACCGTGATAGTTGTCATCTTCACCACTAGGGAAAAGATCTCTATATAATTCACTCATTTTTTTTGTTGGAAACCCTTTACAACAAATCTTGATTTGTAGTGCTTGCTACCATCTGACTCTTCTTTCAGTCTGTAGACCCACTTGTTGTGTGGGGCTCTTTTTTCATATGGTAATACCATCAAATTCCAAGTCAGATTTGACTTTGAAGACTATTTTTCTTCATCTATGGCACGCTCCCACTCCCATGTATCTTCAACTTGAGCGACCTTCTAAAAACTCCATTTCACCACTATAAATTAATAATAAATAATATAACGAAGGAGAATACATGTGTACGGGTCGTATCACTCTACTGGATCTCTTGACTTTAGTAGCGGGTGAGTGAGGAACTTTCATTGCTCCCTTTAGTTGAGCACTCTTTCTTTCTCCACCTTTCTAATCACCATTGTCTTTTGTCTCAACATACTTGGACTCTTTATAAGTAGCCAACGGGTTGTCCTTATTTATGATCATGCCCTTTTATATCACCATTTCATTGAAAGTGACATCCCTATTCCTGATGAAATTCTGTTCTGATTTATGACAATGTCTTTTTATCTTGTCATTTTATATCCCATAATTTCTACCCAAACTTATCTAAGTCATATCCCATGAAGCCGCATTTGACAAAGTTTGAGTCAAGCTTGCTTCTGGAACCTGCATCAACATACACATATACAAAACACCCAAATAATCTTAAATGAGATAGATTTATCGTTTTTGTCACTCCAGGCGTCTACAGGTGAGCCTTCCTCCAAGTATATCGATGGACCACTATTAATTAGGTAAATTGCATCATTTATCGATTCAATCCAAAACTGTTTGGTAAGCCTGTATGCAGCCTCATCCTCCTAGCACATTCTGTGATTATTCTGGTCATGCGCTTAACCACACCATTCTACTGCGGTGTTCTTCGGATAGTGAACTCATGCCTAATCCCCTCTGTAGCACAAAATTCCTTAACTTATGATCACGATATTTGCCCCCATTATGTGATCTGAGATACTTCAACTTCAAGTCTATCTCATTTTTTACCATAGGCTCCCACTTCTTAAGAATTTCAAATACATCAATTTTTTTTTTACTTTAGGATGGAAACCCATGTCATTCTTGTATGGTCATCAATAAACGTGATAAAATAACGGGAACCTCCAATGAAATGAACTAGAGCAGGACTCCATAGGTCAGTATGCACTAACTCCAGTTTCTTTGATTTCA
>NW_018242813.1:0-425 GCF_001263595.1 Phalaenopsis equestris
AAATTCTTTTAATTTCACGATTAGATACTTTTGCTGAATCACTAGTCTAGGCATGATAAACAGTTACAATTTCATGCATAATATTATATTTTTTAACTAACCTTATAATTGTTGCATTCTTTAAATGAGATCGTCCATCGGTAATGATTATACTTGACATTCCAGATCCTATAAAAATATTTTTGATTAGAAATTTTGAAACACTCCAAGCATTACATCTAGGTAAAGTGATTGCTTCAATCCATGTTGAAACATAATCCACTGCAATCAATATGTACACATTACCAAATGAAGGTATAAATGGTACCATAAAATTCAATCCCCATGCATAAAAAAATTCAATTTCCAAATTAAAATTTAGAGGCATTTCATTTGTTTTTTAAATATTATCTACTCTTTGACACCAATCACATGTATATATATAT
>NW_018242814.1:0-3789 GCF_001263595.1 Phalaenopsis equestris
CTCAATATTACAGTTTCTTTAAAAATTGGTCTCTGACCAACAAAATATGGTTTCAAGCTGTGCCCATTTTTTTAAATATCCTTTCAGTCATATGATCTTCTATATTAACAGCTCCATAGGGATAGACTTTTAGGACTTTGGATGACCATTTCCACCTAGACTTCAGTTTTTCAGGAAATAATTTTAATCTTGTATGGTATGATAAAACTTTTCTGTCCAGGTTCAATTTCATTTTTTATTATCTTCCGATAATGTTAATCTTTCATTCTTTCATTCTTTCTTTATAAATCCTAATATTATCGTAAGATTCATTCTTAATTTCTTCAAGCTCATTCAATTGCAATAACCTTTTCTCACCAGTGCCTTTCAAATTGAAATTGAATTCCCTGACAGCCCAATAAGCTTTATGCTCCAATTCTACTGGCAAGTGATGAGTCTTCCCAAAATTTAATCTATAAGGGGACATACCTATAAGTGTCTTTTAAGCAGTCATGTATGCCCATAATGTAATATCTAATTTAACACCCCAATCCATCTTACTAGGATTGAAACTTTTTTTTCAAAATTATTTTAATTTTATGATTAGATACTTATGCTAAACCACTTGTCTGGTGATGATAAGCAGTTACAATTTTATGCATTATATTATATTTTTTTGACCAATCTTCCAATTGTAACACTTCTAAAATGAGATCCACAACCGGCAATGATTACTCTAGGCATTCCATATATTGTAAATATGTTTTTACTTAAAATTGTTTAAACACTCCAAGCATCACATCAAGGAAAAGTGATTGTTTCAATCCATTTTGAAACATAATCCACTGCAATGAATAAATAAAACATGTTAGTGATGGCTAGGTTTTGCTCTGACATCCATGGCAATTTCATTTTCCTTCGTGCCTTTCCTCGCTGATGAGACCATTTATTTACTTTTCTTTGTTTCTTTTATCATTTTTAGGGATGCCTCATGTTTCTCATTTGTTTGTTGATGCGATTTTGGATGGGGGAGGTGGCTCTTTAGCCACACCTACCTCTGGTATGTTTCCACAAGGCTTTCACGATACTCTTATGGTTTCACGACACTCTTATGGTTGGAACACTCTTATGGTTGGAGGGGATTACACTTTCATTAATAAATTAGGGAAAAAAAATGTGAAGCTTATTTTATTTGTGACTGAATATGAAACTTTGATACTTGCATCCTCTTTCCGTCTGGCTCTTGTGGGTAAATTTACTTATGGAATCCGTAAAGTTGAGTTCATAAGGAGAGTGTTTGACATGCTAAAATTAAAAGGCTAGTGGAAGGTTGGAATCATATATGTAAGACACATATTAATACAACTTGCTAATGATGAGGACTATACCAATCTCTTTGCGAAAAGAAATGATTTATGTGGATAGAAAATAGTGTGATGAAATTCTGAAAAATGGTATGTTAATTTTGATCCTAAATCTGAATTGCCAATAATACCAGACTAGATTCATTTTCCAGGGCTTAAATTGCATCTTTTTAATCATGAGATACTTTTTTCACATGCGGCTGCATATGGCAAGCCTTTGAAAATAGACAGTGTGACTTATACGCTATCAAGACCATCTAAAGGTTGTATTCTTATTGAACAGGATATAACACAACCATTTTGTAATAAAATTTGGAAAGAATCACAACATCAAGGATATTGGCAACCTGTGGAAATTGAAAGGCACTCACCTTACTGCATGCACCAAACATTATCTTGTTCGGTCACCAAACATTATCTTGCTTTAAATTGAATCCTCAACTCAAAAAATCTCATATTGCTCCACACACACACACTACCTTACCCAAAAAGCACAACGAAAACCACAAACCTAATGAGCATCAAGACATCTCATCTATTGTTGATAATGTGGTTGATTTAGATGAAAATCTTCCTATACACCCTACTACTTCAAACATGGATAATTTAGGCAATGAGGCCTTGCCCACTAGCATTGATGATATTTCTCAACATGTGAATACTAATGAAGGCAATGCTCTGGCAGATGATTATAATGAGCTAAATGTTAATTCGGCTTCTGAAAAGCTCGCAGAAATAACCTTAATAGAGGTTCCTTATATTTCTGATATTCATGAGGATTCTATTCCCTCCAGCTCTACAGTTGATACTACTTTAACACTACATTTGATATTACTTTAGATGGGGCCCTTACAATTGCTGTCAATACTAATACTTCACTACATAATGCAACCATGCCTTTAGAAAATGAGTGGTACGTCCAAAAGCACTTAAGAAAGAAGGCTAAATGCAATAATGAGTTATTTAATCTTAATGCTAGCAACATTATCCAAGGAGGCATTTATCATTCTCAGGGGGAATAGTTAGTCAATCCTACTAGATCTTCTATGTTGTATGTTTCAAGGTTTGTGAAGGGGAATAGTTAGTCAATCCTACTATGTTTCGAGGGATCTTTAAAGCAGTTCAGGGTCATTCCATGAACACTTTAGAATCTCTTGGATATTTTGAAAGACAAATTGAAATCTTTATGTTTTATTCTAAAATCATTGATTAAGATCTTTTGGGACTCAATAAGTCAGCTTAGAGTCTGTTAGATACACCTTCATCTAATTTTGCATTTTTTTTTAATTTTTTCAAAATTATATACATGTTGTAAAAGCTAATCGTTTAGTGAGAATGTCGAGAAGATGATAGGTATGCTTTTATAGTGTTATTTAAATCCTGTCATTTTACTTTTGCTACAAAATATCACAACATCTTGGGTGTATACTATAATTTCCTTGCAAAACTAAAACTGCTTTTACAAAAATTAATCAAAATTTTTTAAAACCTAAAACAACTTGTTTCAAAGGTAACCATAAATCCATTGAAATTTCACTAAACATAAAACATCCTTTTGATAAAACATCCTTTTGAAAAACATCCTTTTGAATTTACGGGAGTGCCTCAGAGGAGGTAACCTATTGCTGCTAACGAGATCTCCCTAGTTTAAATGGGTTTCATAAGTCGTTTAAGCTAAGTAAATTCAAAAGAAAAATATTAATATCGGAACAAGGGAATCATGGGATACTAACTAGTGTAGCTCTCATCAACTTTAGCACCCCACATGCTATTTAAATAACCATAACCTTAGGAAGTACTTGATTTGACATAATGACTTGACACCTTAGAAAACACAAACTCATTACGACAAGGAGCTTGGAGCTAGCATTGTGGGTAGCACAGCTATCTCCAACAGCAAAACATGTCTACACCAGCTAAACCATTCCTTAGAATTAAACAACCAAGCCATGAGATTTCAAGGTTGTTCGCTTGGTTCAACATAAATCTTAAACTTATCTTTAGGCCTTTATATGGTTCAGCTATTCAATATAAGCCCTAACCTGCTTTAGGATTCTAAGGTTGTCGTTTGATCCAATTTTTTTATTGTGATAGATTGCGTAAAATTTAAATATATATAATCAATTAATATTTAGATTCTACATAAGTATATCTATTCTTATCAAGTAATAATGGACTTTCTATTTAAGCCCCAAATATCGATCCCACGGGGAAGGTTTAAATTGGAAATGATAAATTTGCTAGGAAATTCACAAAAAGTGCATTGAAATCACTGTCACTAATTTCAATTGTTGAGATGTAATCAAAATTAAATTTCAAAACTATTATCAAATCAAAAATGCTAAATTTAAAACAGTAAATACTAATTTGTTAACTATGTTTATGTAATGAAGATTCTTATGTGAAAATGTATCATTCCCACTACAATGAGGCTATGATAAAATGA
>NW_018242815.1:0-1624 GCF_001263595.1 Phalaenopsis equestris
TGGTAACATTTCTTTTTGGAATGATGATTGGAGTCCCTCTCAATTTTCTCTTTCACTTCCCTCTGGTTATGATACTATGTTGTTAGTATTTGATTGTTGGATTGGTGATCAATGGAACTTAAATATGCTTAATGCTTTAATTGGTGATGCTTCCCCTTCTATTGCCACTATCCCTATTCATGCTCATGAAAAAAATATTCCTCATTGGAAGCATCATGCTAGTACTTCTGTTACTAAAATGCTCTACTATAATTTGCACCCTTTTACTCCTTGGAAATGGTATTCTTACACTTGGCACAAAAACTGTTATCTCCATCTATCCTTTTTTCTTTGGAGGTATTTTCATAAGTTGCTCCTAGTTGACGATATACTTACAATGAAAGGGTTAAAGCTTGCCTCCTTTTGTTACAACTGTAGAAGATAGGTTGAAAATTTCAATCACTTATTTTCTTAATGTACTTTTGCTAAAGAGGTGTGTCATCGTATTCGGCTTTACTTTGGGATTACTTGGCCATCAAATTTGAACCTAAAAGCAGCGATTAACACTTAGAAAGAATTTGATTCTACTTTATTTTAGCATAGTTATTTTCCTCGCATTGTTTTATATTTTATTTGGATGGCTAGGAATAGCCACAAATATGATGTTTCTTTCCATACTTCCTCTACTACTTCTACTTTTGCTTTGGCTTATTTTAAGAAGGCTTGGAAGACTTCTATTGTACAAGGACTTCCATTGTAAAATTGCTTCTCCTAATGTGCGTAGGGGTAGGACACCCAGCTTGATTAGATGGGCACCACCCCCACACGACAGGATTAAAGTTAATGTTGATGGAAGTTATGTTAATGACTATAAGGGCATTGGTGGGATTTTCAGGGATGGACATAGTAAGTGTTGTACTTACTTTGCATCACCTTGTTTGGCCAATTCTCCTATTGAGGCCAAAATTATTGTTGTACTTGCTGTTCTATAAATTGTTTTCTCTCTAAATCTAAATAATTTCATTCTGGAAACTGATTCTAAGACTCTCTACAATATGCTTTCTGCTAAGCTTAATCACCCATGGCAAACTATAATTTGGTTAAAGTGTATTAGGTATATTATAGAAAGAGTGGGGGATGTTGTTTCAGCAGTGTTTGTTGATTGGGCTGGGAGTGTAGGCTCCATTACAAGAGTAAGTTCAGTAATTAGATGAGTCAAATTATGAGAATCAATGGGAACATTAGCATAAGGAACATTCAAAGTGCTGGGGGCAGCAGTAATCTGCATCAACAGATCCATTCCTGAAGCTTCCTGAGAAGGGACCTCCTCAGTAGAAGAAAGGATGGGGGATGTCAGTTCAGTAATGTTTGGCAACTGGGTTGGGATTATAGGCTCCATTATAAGAGCTCGTTCAGTAACTTTGCTAGGGGATGCAGGTTCCTTAGGCATATGAACAGTTTGACTGAGAGGAACAATTGAAGTGCCTTTAAAAGGTTTTTTGAAATTAGGATGTAGTCAGTGTGCCCAAACATTTTACAGTTGTGACAGTAATAGGGCCTTTGTTCCATCGCAATTTTCTGCCAATATCCATTATTAGCTGCGCATAGTTAAATTTCCTCCACCTCTGGTTGAGTAATATCCTTT
>NW_018242816.1:0-378 GCF_001263595.1 Phalaenopsis equestris
AGCCAAAAAAAACAAAGAGCCTTCTTGCGACAGGATTGCAAGCGCCAAAGAAACGCAAACACTTTTCTTACCCCCATTCCGGAGTGACATATCTATGATCTAGAGCTGAGAGAGAATTCGGCCAGCCTGCCTACTACATATGAAGAATCAGGATTTCTGATAGGTTCAGATGTGCACCCGGTCCCAGATATCTTGTGCAGAGGTTGCCCAACATGCAACGACGAGATACCAGCCAGGACATCAGTGACGGGCGGACATCAGTGACGGGCGCATAGAATGCCCGGACTGCAATGTTCTACATCTACAACATTTCAGTACCATAGAAGAATATGCTGCAAGCACGAACGAGTCTCAGACTCTAGGTTTTGTGGCAAATGA
>NW_018242817.1:0-840 GCF_001263595.1 Phalaenopsis equestris
CACATAGGATACTTAGCACAACATCGTAATTTTATCTTTGGACATAAAAAATAATGGGAATTATAGCTAAAAAATATTGCTAATAAATTCTACCAACAATATACTTTTTTCCTAACCGACTTATTGTATGTATGAATAATCAAAGAGTATCACATATTTGTTACTACATTTGTATATAATCTGGCCAAAAAATAATCTTCCTTTGGGTTGATTTTTTTTTTTTTTTATTTGCATGGACTTAAATATAATTTGTTTAACAATATTCATATATTTAAAAAATAAATAAATTGATATAGTAGATATAACTTTGGTGGCATATTACTTCAACTCAAAAATTTTAAATTAATAAATAATCATGAAATAACATTTAATAAAATACTTGAAGCACAAACTCTAATACCACTTGATGAAAATAATAATAGATAAAAAAATCAAATTCATCATACTCAAATTTCAGATCAAATTATCAAAGAGATCTATCGGAATCATACCTAAGTACATTGAATAACAAATACAGGTTATCGGTCTTCCATGTTTAAAGTGATGTTCTCGAGTAAGACAGAACATTATTTTACTCAATATGAGATGCGAGTAAAATACGAACCAACCTCTTAGACTGCGTACGAAGACCATATTTACCTTCAAGTGTACACATTTTTTTTAGCCCATAATTGAAATAAAATTAATACCTTGGCTATGCAAAATATCAATTCAATATAGATATTAAGACGTCGCATAAATCAAACAATTAATCTTTATTTGATCACAATTTTAGGCTTAAGAATATTATGACAACACATAAATGACATAATGTATAATCTTATTATATACCTGCACAAG
>NW_018242818.1:0-353 GCF_001263595.1 Phalaenopsis equestris
ATATATATATGTATGTATGAGAGATGCTTTAAAGGTAGAAACATGTATTTTCTTATGAAAAATAATGAATTCTCTCTTTTCTTCAAAGTTAAATATTAAAAAAGAAAAAAAGCATATATATAATGTGAGATCCACTTTAAAATTAAGGCTCGATAAGTAGGGGTGTAAAAGAGCGGAACACGAGCGAGCCCAGACTCAATTTATTCGTGAAAAAAAAGGCCGTTTTGGTAACTCTAATCACACAGTCGTAAGATGTTAAGAGTTGCGGCAAGATTTAAATCTCATTGTTTATATTAAAAACATCATTTAAATATAATCTAATTTATTTTTATTCTATTTTTTAATTAATAAAT
>NW_018242819.1:0-7767 GCF_001263595.1 Phalaenopsis equestris
AAAAATAGTGCCGACAGACATCCGTTTTAATCTGCAAAACTATTTATATGGATCAACAAATTTCCTACATCTATTATGAAAGATTAGATAGAGTTTATATTAGCTGAGTTCTAAAGTTTCTTATAGGGGCATGCTCCTATAGTTAATTACATTTTAGACAATCAAAATTGCTAAATTATGAAGTATATTTTAAATTTAATATATATATTATAGATTTGGAAAGTAATAGTTTCATTTTAAAAATATGAGACCGAACGGATCTCATATAAACAATAGTTTAAATAAACGAGCACTACACCTTAAGTGATGCATCTATCTCAAGGAATGGACACATTAATTGTTAATGAGGCTTGATTAAATAAAATAAAGGATTCATGACATCTGTTTTAGTCTGCGAAACCATTATGTTGACCGACAAATTTTTACTATCTAATATGAAAGATTAGATGGGGTTTATATTAAGCTGGGTTCTAAAGTTTACTATAAGGGTAAGCCATTATAGTTAATTACATCTTAGATAATCGAAATTGCCTAAGAAAACTCTCGATTTATATCAAAAAATATCATTCTCAAGAACATCAAAGTTTAGGATGTTCAAGGTTGGATAAAAGAGTACCAAATGGGAAAAGATCAAGTTTGAAACATTTATTATAGAATCCAAAGGGAGAAAACTAGGGGATGTCACAGATCATGAGGAGAACCTTGTTAACTTCCCAAGTTATCCTATGGTTTGGCTTAAATTTCAAAGTGATATTATTTCATCCTTCCAATTTTATTAATTAGTGCTTACATTTGTTTGATGCAATCATATAAATAGCCTGGAAGAAAAGAGGATTTATTTCGTAACAAATGACAATCACGGAGCCTAAGGTGAGTTAAGGCTTTGATCTCGAGTGATATAGTTGTGTTAAAATTATATAGTTGACTCCGCTATGCAACGGTGCCAAAAGCTTGATGCAATAATTTATGAATTAGAAATTTAAGCAATTAATATTGGAATTTAAGCAATTAATTTAAGCAATTAATATTGGGATTCTACGCAAGTATACGTATCGTTATCAAGTAATAAAAGAGTTTCAATTTAAGCCCCAATTATCAATCCCACGGGGAAGGTTTAAATTTGAAATGCACAGAAAGTCAAAACGAAATTACTATCACTAAATTTGAATGTTGAGATGTTATGAGAATTAAATTATTTAACCATTTATTCAGAACTAAATTATTTAACTAATAACAAAACTGAAATACAAAGTTTAAAAAGTAACTACTAAAATATTAAACTATATTTATGTGATGAATATTTCTTATGTGTAAAAGCATCTTTCCCACTACAATGAGATTTTGGTGAAATGAGATGAGATAAACGGTTCAAATATGTATTGTGTCAAATAGGAGCAGTTTTAATTCTCTACCCTGATACACTGTTATGGAAAATCATTGGTTAATCTCAGGTTTAGTCCTTAAATCTGTGGCTAGGCTAGGAGGATATTGGCTCCCACTCCAGTGCTCCCACTTCCCTTCACCTGAAGGCTAACTCTTGCTTTAGTTTTTAAACACTAAGATTAAATTGGGGATTTTAATCTGTCACCCTAAAAATTCTCTAATTCTACACCCAACAAAGTATATATCTCTATTTATTTGCACTTAATTCCATGAACAAAATTCTCCTTCATGGAATCAAATGTGATCATCACTCTGTTGTAGAACTCATATTCCATTTTTCGGATCTTATATTTCACAACATATTTTAACAATTACACTGGCCAGATCGAAATGTAAATTAAGTTCGGAGTTGAAAAATCATCACAATTTATTTTATAT
Source organism: Phalaenopsis equestris (assembly GCF_001263595.1). Lineage (NCBI taxonomy): Eukaryota > Viridiplantae > Streptophyta > Magnoliopsida > Asparagales > Orchidaceae > Phalaenopsis > Phalaenopsis equestris. Next base: position 1,822 of record NW_018242819.1, read on the forward strand.
TTTAATATTGGCACATCCATATTATCTCTTCATTTTACCATATCTCAGAGTAGGGAGAAAGATAAAGTAAACTACTCAGACTTCATAAGAAAGATACAACAAAAAAAAAATTCATACATAAAAGAAAGTTCTACAACACTAATAAACAAACAACACTTATCCGAAACTCTTTCACGAAGCAAATCTCTTGTAGACTCTTTTAGGACTCTCACTTTTCTCTATCTCCAAGACTCTTAGAAAGAGTTCACACTTAATATCACCACAAAACTTTGATTTATAAGGACAATAGACTCTAAATGGTTGCAGAATGAAAAATGGAAGAATGTGTGATGCGTAGAAGGTTGAATTAGGGCGATGAGATGTCAGAAAGAGTCACTTTTCTGATCAATTGGGGCTCCAAATAAAGCATAGAGTCGGTTCTTCAATAGGTGCCCCCAAAAACTGTTCAAAAAGTGTCCAAATTCATTGAATCTTCTAGAAACAGGGGCTAAACCGACATTGGCACCGTCGGCGCCCATTCTGGCATTGTTGGCGCCTATTCTGGCGCCGTTGGCGCTAGTGTTCCACAATTTAATTCGCCGCCCTCTGTCAAATGATGTCGTCGGCGCTGTACAAATTTTCAACTTCTTCATTTTTGCTCCAAATTTCATCCTTTTGCTTTCTTTTTACTTCAAGTCCTAAACTTCAAGTCCTAAAATTCATCCTAAAATTCAACAACTTGCAAGAAAACATAAGAATACCTTCCATTAAAGTGCAATATCACCCAAAATGAGTATAAAATGTGGGTCCAAAAATTCATATATTTTTGGTGTATCAAAATCCTCCAAACTTACATGTTACTTGTCCTCAAGTAACTCCTCTGCTATATAAAAATATGACTTATGGTCAAGAATTTAACTTCTAGATTTCCATATCTTAGTCCACTAAATACAATGAAATAACTTAAGAAAAATTCAAAACAACTCCAGTTAATACTAAAGGTATATGAATATTTAGCAATCAAGTCCAAGATTTCTGATTCTCTATTCTTTTCAAGAAAAAATACAAATTTTCATATTAAAGTCGCTTAAAGTATTCATATGAAAAAGAACTTCATAAAACTTTACTAGTAAATAAACTAATACTCAAATAAAATTTTAGAAAATGTAGCATGCCTTCTTTTTTAAATTGATTCAAGTGAAGCTAATTTTTAATTAGGCATCTCCTCAAGCTTGTCCCCACATCTTTTCTTTTCCTTTTCTTTTCTTTTCTTTTCTTTTCTTTTCTTTTCTTCTTTTTTTTTATATGTTAGGATTACTATATTTGGATAGTCTTTAATGATTTTGAACTTCACTATCCTCTTCTTAAAGTCAAAAACTTGCCACATTTCTTCACTTAATAAATTTATATTAGCTTAAAGATTTCATAAAGTTTAATTTTTTCTTCTTATATGAATCTTTAAGATTTTTAATATTTCAAAAATGCAACTTTCTTTACTTAAAATAGAAAAACATAGTCTTTTTCTTTTATGCCAAGTATCTTAATCTCTAAAATTAACATTTATTATTGAAAATTTTTACTTAGGTTTATTATATATTTAGAAACATAAATATAATTATATAAAGTTAACCCTAATACCAAAGGTCATGTTAAATTAATTTTTTTTTTAAGAATATAGCTAAGTGACGACAAATAAAATTAAGTTTCTTTCTTTAAAAAGGAATTGTCTTTCCCCCCCCCCACACACTCCCCAAACTTAAATTTTTCAAAGATTTAGCATGAAGAATTGAAAAATAAAAGGTGAAAGAAAACATTAAATACATAAAGAAAAGACATACCTGTTGAAGGTTCTGATTTTTAGACTTTAATTCTGAAATACTGCAGGTGCTAATATAAAAAGCTACAATACTTAAAACATTAAATTGCGCATAATACATAAAAATATGCCGAGAAAGAGTTAATTACAATACATTTAATAAAATACAAAAACTAACAACATAATTAAACTGAATTTCAGAAATGAAAATAGTTTTACAAACAACAGTTCACAACTCAACATAACAACAAAACAGAGTCTCACAATCTAACAAACAGTCTCAATAATACAACAAAAACAAACAAGACAATAACAAAGTACAATCAAACATAAACTAAAAAATAAAATCACCAATCTTCATCATCTTCTTCTTCTTCTACATCCAAATTCTGCCGCTGATATGAAGTAAAAATAGAGTGAGTAGGAAACTGAACTGAATGATCACCCTTATGTATCTCACTAACGCATCATGATAAGAAGCATCTTATTCGAACTTTTAACGTATCAAATCATCAGTGTGAGCATTTATGGCATCCATATTTTGCAACCTATGATCCATTCTTAAGATATATCCCTGTTGGACCATCATCTGATCTAAAAGTTCTTGGTTAGTAGGGTCACTAGAAGTAGGGGACGAAGTAGAAGGAATATCTCGGGTCTTACTTCCAGATCTCCAATCAACATGAGATTCATATGTCTTTATATTGGCAGGCCCAATAGATCCTAAAGGCTTAATCCTCTCTTCCGCAAGTCTAAAATCAACTCTTGCCTATTCACATAGTGTAAAAATAAGTGCAGAGTGTGCCAAACCACCAGTGGTCTCTTCTAAAGAAATAGATGTAGTGTTCATATAGATAAGACAGTCTAAATTTATCCTCATCACCTACTAAATATAGAAGTTCAGGATGACCCTATCCTTTGTCACCTCGCTATGATGATTTGTCGGAATCATTCTTCTTGAAATAAAGTAGTGCCAGGCCTTAGATACTACATTAAGCATTGAAAGAGGAAAGTTTACCTTAACACCATTTTTGACTTTCCAGATCCCTCTTCCGTCAGTAAGAAAAGAAATAACCTCATCTAAGGCCTCATTAGTAGCATAAAATGATTTATACTAGCAACTGTAAACATCTTCTAACTGATAAAACTCATTTAACTGATAAAATCTTCTAACTGATAAAACTCATTAATTTTTCTTGGAGAAAACTCCACTTTTTTTCCACGAACAAAAATAAAGTCATCAGAAGCCTCAGGAAAGTTGGCATAGAATTCCATCACTACACCAATACTCGCATCGACAGTAAAATAACAAATAAAATAACATAAATTTTTTCACTGCCAAACATTGATTAATCACTCAACTTCTCCTCGAGAATTTTTAAAACCACGATCTAGAATTACTTTTTTATGCTCAAGTAGACCCTGAAGCTAACAAATTTTTGTTCATCATAATCTACTTTTCTTTTTCCTTTGCTCGTTCTTGGTGTCATGGGAAATCTAAAGAAAATTTGAATAAATTCAAAATATTCTAAAAATCTCAAAGTAAAACGCTTTATACTTAAATCTACTAAGTAAGAGTTCTTCACAAAAGGATTTTCTCAAAATCTTTTAAGAAATTCCAAAATTTTTAGATCTCGGCAATGTGAGATAAATCCTTGGTGAAAATCAAAATTTTTTTTAGTTCAAAGTGTAGATCTTACCGAGAGAAGATGAAATCCAAAGTTCCTTTGCCTTAAAAATGCCTCAAATCCAAGCAAATGCGAGCTCTAGGTGCAAAAATCGGAGGCTGAAGGTGACTCAAAGGGTAAAAATGGTGGTTTACTGTGAAAATTGTGAATTTCAAAGGGCTGAAAATTGTGAATTTCAAAGGGTTAAAGGCTATTCTCGGGTCGAGGTCACCATTGGCGGCCATGCCAGCGCCATCGGCGTTGAAGGCCTAAAAATTTCATTTTTCAATTTTTTTAATTTTTGATTTCCTTTCAATTTTCTCCAAAGTCTTTTTAGTATTTTTAAACACAAATTTTTATCTAAAAATAATTCACAAACAAATATTTTCGCGCAAACAATCATTTTCATTTCGCAAACAATCATTTTCAAAAACAACAATAAACTAACATTTATATATGAAAATACACTTTTACAAACACATTTTTCTAATCACACTTTCGCACATACTAAGCAAACTAAATTATAAATCAGTGTCAAAATCAAGCCACAACACTAAACGCTGACACAAAATTATACACACAATCAAAGTTCAGAATTGTAAAGCAAGTAAAGCAAAGCAATCAAATCCACATAATCACATTAAGTACATAAGTATTTTAAACTAGTAGAGAGAGAGAGTCCAAATTCTTCAATTATTCTACCTCATGTTCAGTGCTTTCTCCTCCTCTGATATGTCCCATCGACTGACAATGAACCTACAAATTGTAGAAGGCTCGGTACGGGAATTGATAAGTTAAATTTTCTTCAATCCATTATTTTTATTTAAACATCCACACTAATTTTGCTTCAAATATTCCATTATGATCAAAACTCTCTTTCATCTTCCAATCTAGGTGATCAAAAAGGTACTTAAGATCTCCTATTGCATTTGTAATACTCTGAAGTTCTCTTTCAATTTTCTTCAATTTCTTTTGTACAGCAAGTGAAATTCCAACTTTTGGTGGCATCAATGGAGTTGAAGCATGTGATGAATGATCTAATATAGTATCTAATGCTTCATTCCCATTCCCAACATAATTATCATCAATAGGAATCATGGGCTGCCAAGGTAATAAAACTTTAAAACTTTTTCCCAACTTTTAATTTTCATATGACACTTAGGATTGACTGAAAATCAGAAAAATTGTAGAAGGATGCCCAAGTCTATAAATTGGCCCATTCAAATTGGCCCATTCATAATAATACCCATAAAAAAATTAAATATGATAGATCCTATATCAAAGTGTTTTTCCATTTGAATGCAACAATTCAAAATAGCAATTTCTTTGGTGACTCTACTAATCTTCATGGTAGGGAGTAATTTTATAAAAATGAAGAAATGCCACTGCTTTGATATTGGATTAAGCAATGAAGAAGAGAAACTAACATATCCTTCATCTAACATAAGAGAAACTAACATATCCTTCATCTCACATTTCCCAAATATCGCTTTCATTCGTCAGAAAGTTATAGACAATTGCATCAAATCTCTGGTAGGGATAAAATTTGCATAATGATAGTTTGGAATGTTTTCTATCATATACAACTCATTGATTCACGCAGGAGTAAATGGTAAGGACTTTCCTCGTACGAAGACAACTCCTTGGGTAATTCCATGTAAGTTGACATAAACTTCCTTCACTACTGGTATAACAAGTGCAGCAGTAGTGTAGCACAGAACTTCCCATCGCCTTTGTACAATGATTTTATCAATTGAAGAACTTAGATTAATCAATCATTAATCAATCTGTGATTGACAATCTGTGATTGACAAAGCCTCTTCTTTGTAATAACTTTGTCTTATAATCTTTGCGTGTCAAAACTCATAAACTTTATTCTATTGAAAACTCTATACCTGGAAGTATTTCTGGAATTGGAGGCCACGGAATTTGAAAATAGGAAGTTTTTGGTCGTCCAAGGCAGTTTTTAGGACTTTAAAAACACCTCCTGATGGTTATTACGGAGAGAAATCCCGCCAAAGTCTGCCAAAATCCGCAAAAACTGTCAAACTGGTATTGACGCCGTCGGCGCTGTCAGCGCTTTGGTTTGTCTGCGGGCGCCAGAGGCCAAAATTGTGTCTTTTCATGTTTTCGATCAATTTGATTCCAAATTTTCCTTTAATACCAAATTTTCATTAATAAAATTGTGTAGGATTATTATCTACTAATATATAAACACTTATCAAACAAAATAGGAATATATATATAATTAGTTGGGTTGACTTAACATTAAAATTTCCTTAAATTGTGGTATGTGCCCTTCATAATAATGTTTCAATCGATGCCCATTAACTTAAAATATATTTTCAGTGTTAGGATCTTTAACAGCAACAGTTCCATAATGATGGACTTTAATTACTTTAAATGGTCATAACCATCTAGATTTCAGTTTTCCTAGAAATAATCTCAATCTTGTATTATATAATATAACTTCTTGTCCAGGTT
>NW_018242819.1:7846-10491 GCF_001263595.1 Phalaenopsis equestris
CATTATCATATGCTTCATTTCTAATCTCCTCAAGTTTAATTTTCTCACCAAATATTTTCTCACCAACATCCTTTAAATTAAAATTAAATTCCTAAATGGCCATATCATGACACCATAATGCAGTATCTAATCTAGCAGACCAGTCCAATTTATAAGGATTTACAGCTTTTTCTAAAACTTGTTTAATTTTACGATTTCATATCTCTGCTAGACCGTTAATTTGAGGAAGATAAGCAGTAGAGAATCTATGCATATCATCATATTTCTCAATCAATTTTTTGATTCTCTTATTCCTAAAATGAGTTCTTCCATCGGTAATAATTACTCTTGGCATTCCATATCTTGTAAAATTATTTTTAATTAAAAATTCAAAAACACTCAAAGCATCACATCTAGGTACAACAATAGCTTCAATCCATTTGAACATATAATCAATAACATGTAATATATATAAATTCCTAAATGAAGGCATAAATGGTCCCACAAAATCTAATCCTCACAAGTAAAAAATTTTAACCTCAAATGTGTAATTTAGAGGCATTTCGTTTCTTCTAAAAATATTTCCTACTCGTTGACATCTATCACATGTTTTAATGTATTCATTAACATCTCTAAAAAGAGTAGGCCAATAAAATCCAGCTTGCAAAATCTTATATGCAGTTCTATTCGTTCCAAAATATCTTCTAAATTTAGAATCATGACATCTTTCAATTATCTGTTGAGTTTCCTCATGAGACACACACCTTCTAATAATTAGATCTTCACATTGTTTATATAGATATGGGTCATCCCAAAAATAGAATTTTAAATCATATATAAATTTCTTTAATTGTGGATTTTTAACATCAGGTGCTAAAATATGACTTACAATATAATTTACTATATTGGCATACCACGGTACATTCATTTCATCAATACTATATAATTGTTCATCAGGGAAATTCTCTAAAATTTTATTTTCAAAATTAGTTAATATTTCTCTTTCTAGTCTAGACAAATGATCAGCTATTTGATTATCATGTCCCTTTCTATCAACTACGATAAAATCAAACTCTTGCAATAAAAGTATCCATCTCATTAATCTTGGTTTAGCATCCTTCTTTTGCATCAAGTATTTAATAGCACAATGATCTGTATGCACTATACATTTAGTTCCAATTAAATAAGGTCTAAGTTTATCAAAGACATAAATAATAGCGAGCAACTCTCTTTCAGTAGCAGTGTAGGTAATTTGAGCATCATTTAGAGTTTTACTACCATAATATATTACTTTAAAAACTTTATTGTGCCTTTGTCTTAACATAACCTCAATAGCATAATCACTAGCATCACACATTATTTAAAATGTTTTCTCCCAATCAGGTGGAACTATTATAGGTGCATTGATTAATTTTCCTTTCAATAATTCAAATGCTTTTATGCATTCCTCATTAAAATCAAATTTCGTGTCCTTTTCTAAGAGTTGGCATATTGGCTTAGTTATTTTAGAAAAAAATTTTATGTAACGCCTGTAGAAATCAGCATGTCCTAAAAAGCTTCTTACCCCTTTAACATTAGTCAAAGGTGATAATTTTTTAATAACTTGAATTTTTGTAGGATCTATTTCCATGCCATTTTCAAAAAATTTATCCCCAAGTACAATTTCTCCTGCAATCATAAATTGACATTTTTCCCAATTTAGTACTGGTTGACTTTTTTACATTTTTCTAAATTATTTAAACATAATTAGAATGAAGTTCCAAATACCAAAAAATTATCCATAAACACTTCCATTACATGTTCAATAAAATTGTTAAAGATTTGTTAAAGATTGACATCATAGATTGACATCATACATATTTGAAATGTTGCAGGTGCATTGCATAGTCCAAAAGACATTCTATGAAAAGAAAATGTCCATATGAGCTAGTAAATTTTGTCTTCTCTTGATCCTCTAGAGCAATTGGAATTTGGTGATTATCAGTATATCCATCTAAAAAGCAATAATATTTTTTCCCGAATTAGTCTATCCAACATTTCATCTAGAAAGAGTAGTAGAAAATGATCTTTCCTAGTGACGATTTCTGGTGGTCATGTTTAATTCTCTATAGTCAATACAAATTCACCAAAAAGTAACTTATCTTATTGGTATTAATTTATTTTTTTCAATTTCTTCAACGGTCACTCCTCCTTTCTTCGGAACACAGTGAATTAGACTTACCCAAGCACAGTCTGAAATATGATATATAATTCTAGCATCTAGCTATTTTAAATTTCCTTTTTTCAGAACTTCTTTCATTATTGGGTTTAATCTCTTCTGAGGATCAGCTTTAGGTTCATATTGTTCATGTAATAGGATTCTGTGCATACAAATATAATGACTAATTTCTTTAATATCTGCTAAAGTCAATCCAAAAGCCACTTTATATTTTTTTAACATCTTTATTAATTTTTATTCTTGAATTTCTTTTAATTCAGATGATATAATAGCAAGCAATGTAGATGACTCTCCTAAAACACATATTTAAAATGGGAAGGTAATATTTTCACTTCAAGTTCAGGTAGTTTAATACTTGAAGGAATAAGATTTTTATTATCGTTTTCCAATAAGTCTAAAGTTTCAAATTTGCCCTGAATACTATCCAAATCTTCTTCTTTTATTTCAT
>NW_018242819.1:10555-70850 GCF_001263595.1 Phalaenopsis equestris
ATTTTCTTAAATTCTCATTCTTAAATTGCTCATTACTATGATAATCACTTACTTCCATCCTAAAACATTCATTATCTTGTTCTATTGTTGGATATTTCAAAGCTTTTGCAATATTAAATGTTACTTCTTGATCATTAACTCTTATTATTAATTCTCCTTTTTGTACATCTATCACAGCTCTCCCTGTTGCAAGAAATGGTCTCCCCAAAATAATAGGAATTTCTTTATCTTCCTCCATATAAAATACTATAAAGTCTACAAGGAAATTAAATTTATCCACTTTTACTAATACATCCTCTATAACTCCTTTTGGATAAGTTATTAATCGATCAGCTAACTGAAGAGTTACAGTAGTAGGGGAAATCTCTCCCAAATCTAAACATTTAAAGATCGATAAAGACATAAGTTTGATACTCGCTCCTAAATCACATACAGTTTTTCCAAAAAACTTTTCACCAATAGCACAAGGCATAGTAAAACTACAAGGTACTTTTAATTTTTCAGGAAGCTTTTTCTAAATAATAGCACTACACTCTTCACTGAGTGCAACGGTCTCATGATCTGTAAACTTTCTTTTCTTATTTATGATATCTTTTGTAAATTTCACATAACATGGCATTTGTTCCAAAGCTTCAATAAAAGGAATGGTTATTGTTAACTTCTTAAGAATTTCTAAAAATTTTGAAAATTGTTTATCTTTGTTCTTCTGCTTCAGTCTTTGAGGAAATGGAGGTAATGGTTTTTCTAAAGGACCTTATGTTTGTTCATTTTCATTTTGGTCACTTTCCATTGCTTCCTTCTCTTCATCAACTTCAGTTTCTCTTTGGGTCCGTGTTTCAACTTCTTTTCCACTTCATAATTGAATAGCTTTAGTTTGCTCTTTATTTTGATCTTTTGGATTAACTTCCACCGTACTCGGAAGAATTCCAGAAGGTCTGTTACTGAGTGCAGTAGCAATATGTCCTAATTGATTTTCAACATTTCTAATAGCAGCCCCTTGATTCTGTATTTGATTTACCATGTTTAACATTACTTCTTCCATCGTCAACTTATTTTCCTTAACTTGTGGGTTAGGATTAGAGTTAAATTCAGGAGGATAATAAGGTCGATAACTAGGATTTCCTTGATTGTTCAAATTTCTGGATGGATTCACTGAATTGTTATAATTATTTCAACTAAAATTAGAGTGATTTTTCTGTCCTGGATTATAAAAGTTAGAATAGAGATTGTTATTTTGATTATTTATAGCATTTAAAGTTTCATATGATGATTCAGTATCAATGATCTGTCCTAGTGAATTTTACTCTAATATTGGGGGTATTTGAGAATAGTTCACTCCTATTTGATCAATCTTTTTTTAAATAACATCAATTTGAGATGCTAAAATAGACCTTGCATCAGAATCATGGATACTAGCTACTCTCTTAGGATTTACCCTTTCAGAGGGCCATTAAATATTTTTAGTAGCCATTTCTTCAATTAAAGAATATGCTTCATCAAAAGGTTTTGACATTAGTGGTCCACCCGCAGCAACATCTATAATAGATCTAAGAGATCCTAATAATCCATTATAAAATATTTGAATTATTAACTAGTTTGGTAGAGCATGGTGTGGACATTTTCTAATAAGATCTTTAATCTCTTTTAAACTTCATATATCGATTCCCCTTCAAACTGATAAAAAGATGTAATATCATTTCTAAGCTTAGCAGTTTTTGAGGTGGAAAATATTTAGCTAAGAATTTTTGTGATAGTTCTCCCCAAGTTGTGATAGATCCAGATGCTAATGAATTTAACCAAGCCTTGGCTTTATCCTTTAATGAAAAAGGAAAAAAATTAAGCCTAGCAACATCATTAGACACTCCATCATATTTAAAAGTAGCATAGATTTCAAGAAAACTAGTAAGATGTAAGTTTGAATCTTCAGCAGGTGTTCCTCCAAACTGATTATTTTCTACCATTTGGATAATGACAGGTTTAAGCTCAAATGAATTAGCAGGACCATCAGGATTTAAATAGTTAAGTGAAGTTCATCTGCTGTTAAATTAGCATAATCTTTTAAATGTCTTTATAAATTTTTGTTTATTTGATTATTTAAGTTATTCGCCATTTTATTTAAATTTTTAATTTTTTTTTATTGTTTTTGAATTTTTTTAATAGTACACTCTAATTCTGAATCATAAGGCACTAAACCTTCAGATCCAATATTTCACATAAATAAATATAATAAACAAAGAAAATTTTCTTAAAAATAACTCTCAAATGAAAATATATTTTTATTTTGGACTTTTAATTTTTTTTTAAATTTTTTTAAAAATTATATATATATTCAATTATCTCTAAGTTTCATAATTTACTAAATCTATTTAATTTACTGTTACCTTCACCGGCAACGGTGCCAAAAACTTGATCTTGAGTGATATGGTTGTGTAAAAATTATATAGTTGACTCCGCTATGCAACGATGCCAAAAGCTTGATGCAATATTTTATGAATTAGAAATTTAAGCAATTAATGTTGAGATTCTACGCAAGTATACGTATCGTTATCAAGTAATAAAAGATTTTCTATTTAAGCCCCAAATATCAATCCCACGGGGAAAGCTTAAATTTGAAATGATAAATTTACTAGGAAATTCACAGAAAGTCAAAACAAAATTACCGTCACTAATTTTGAACGTTGAGATATTATCAGTACTAAATTATTTAACTAATAACAAAACTGAAACATAAAGTTTAAAAAGTAACTACTAAACTATTAAACTATGTTTATGTGATGAAGATTTCTTATGTAAAAAAACATCTTTCACACTATAATGAGATTTTGGTGAAATGAGATGAGATAAATGGTTCAAATATGTATTGTGTCAAATAGGAGCAGTTTTAATTCTCTACCCTGATATAGTGCTATAGAAAATCATTGGTTAATCCCAGGTTTACTCCCTAAATCCGTGGCTAGGCTAGGGGGCAGCCACTCTAAAGCTCCCACTTCCCTTCACCTGATAGCTAACACTCATTTTAGATTTTAAACACTAAGATTGAATTGGGGATTCTAGTCTGTCACCTTAAAGATTCTCCAATTCTACACCCACTAAAGTATATTTCCTTATTTATTTGCACTTAATTCCATGAACAAATTTCTCCTTCATGGAATCAAATGTGATCCTCACTCTGTTGTAGAACTCATACTTCATTTCCCGGATCATATGTTTCACAACATATTTTAATAATTTAATTAGCCAGATTGAAAAGTAAATTAAGTTCGGGGTTGAAAAATCATCACAATTTATTTTATATTTTAATATTGAAACATCCATATTATCTCTTCATTTCACCATATCTCAGAGTAGGGAGAAAGATAAACTAAACTACTCAGACTTCAAGAGAAATTTACAACAAAACAAACATTTCATATATAAATAAAGTTCATACAACACTAATAAACAAACAACACTTATCTGAAACTCATTCTCAAAGCAAATCCCTTGTAGCCTCTTCTAGGAAATGTAGGAAGAAGAAATCTCTCAATTTTCTCCTTCTCTAACACTCTTAGAGAAGAGTTCACACTTAATCTCACCAAAAAAACTCTAAATTATAAGGACAATGTACTTTAAATGGTTGCGGAATGAAAAATGGAAGAATGTGTGATGCGTAGAAGGTTGAATTGGGGTGATGATGTGTCAGAAAGAGTCACTTTTCTGATCAATTTTGACCCCAAATAAAGCCTAAAGTCGGTTCTCCAATAGGTGACTCCAAAAAATCTTCATAAAGCATCCAAATTCATCAAATCTTCTAGAAACAGGGGCTAAACCGACATTGGCGCATTCTGCTCTAGTGTTCCGTAATTTAATTCACTGCTCTTTATCAAACGGCGCCGTCGGCACTGCTTTTAGCACCGTCAGCACTGAATAAATTTTCAACTTCTTCATTTTTGCTCCAAATTTCATCCTTTTTGCTTCCTTTTTTCTCCAAGTCCTAAAATTTAACAGCCTGCAAGAAAATATAAAAATATCTTCCATTAAAGTGCAATATCACAAAAAATGAGTATAAAATATGGGTCTAAAAATACATATATTTTTGATGTATCAACCCCAAATCAATGGGCTTTCCTATTAGAAGGCTTAAATTGCACAACATGGTTGTGCAAAGGCATTAAGATAAGGTGAGAATTTATATTTCATTAAATAAACAACCTCAAAATCCTATGGCTTGTTATTTAATTTTAAGGAAAAGATTGTTGTTGTAGAATGCTATCCTCTGTTCGCTTCAGCTTGCTCCAAGCTTCTCGTTAAAGTAGCAGTCCTAAAGTCTAAGGTTCAAAAGGTTTTACCATGTTGTTTCAATATTTTGGTTATGTTTTTCAGATGTCTTATTTGGGGGAAGTTAAAGTTGATTGGAGCGACACCGGTTAGGATCTCACGATTCGAGATTCTCTTATTTTGTTTCTACTATTTTCTCTTGAATTTACTTAGTCTAAATGAGTTGTTAAGCTCATTTAAACTGAGAGATCCCGTTAGCAACTATAGGTTATCTCAACCGAGGGAATCGTAAATTCAAAAGGTCACATTATGCTTTTTGTTTTGTTTGGAAAAGATGTTTTAATTTTGAAAGCATGTTTTTTTCTTGTAAATTCCAATTTTAGTATAGTTATATAGGTAAAGTAAATGAATGCTGGTAAGAAAATTTTGTAAGGTAAATAAGTAAAATTACTTTGCATAAATTATAAATGCACACCTAGGCCTCTACTACTGCTGCATGTTAGCATCATAAAACATAATATATTTGCAGGAAATTCAAATAAATTACAGGAAGTTAAACAGAAGCATCCGGTGTTAAAAAGGTCAAAAAAATGAGTCGTAGAAAAACAAGAGCAAGTAAAGGAACATCCGTAGTCCCATATAAAAGATCAAAACTAAATGTAAGACATTGGTAAAGGTGGGAGCTCAGAGCTGAACTGTGTGCTTCCCAACCTTAAGCAAGAGCTACCAGCCTGACAATATATGGAGGGTAGTCCTAACCTTGATCCAAGTGTTACCCATTGACCTTTATAAATTTTTTTTTTAAAATTTAGTTTTCATGCATGCAGGAATTGTTTTATATTGTAAAAGAGATTTTGGTTGCAAAGGGGATTTTCATTTAAAACATTTTTGTAGAGTGGTGCAGTCTACAGGCTAACTAATTTAATCGAGCTAGGACTACAAAAAACCTAAGAATATCGGAGGCAATCGTCTTATCATGATTCATCAAATAATATCATCATTCCTTATCCTCTTCTTTTATTAAAGGTCCTTTAGGTAAAAGATACTATTCTAAATCTCACGTCATATCCCTCATTTTAGCACACATTAGCATTATCGTCATTGTCCTAGCCACTTCAACCTGAGACTTACGCAAGCCTGATGATCGATAATGACAAAAAGAAATATCCCCAGTTTTTCATTGATCCCATTTCTTTTATATACTATTGCTTTTGACTCCACTGCTAAGAACTAGATGTAAGTTCCCCGACAGCAGAAGCCAAAAACTTGATCCTTATTTAGTACGATAGTACTACTATGTATGTGTGGTTAGATTCTCAATTATTTATTTATTTTTTTTCTTTCTAACAGTGCTAAATACTTGACTCTGAGGTAAGTAAGAGTTCAACTATTATATTTAAATATTTAGATTCTATGCAAATATACGTATTGTTATCAAATAATATAGGACTTTTTGATTAAGCCCTGAAATATTGAACCCATAGGGAGAACTACAAACTCCTAAGAAGAAATTAGATAACAAAGTCAACTTTGAAAAAAAGTCTTACTCAAACTATACATACTATGGTAGGAATGAAAGTATGATTCTTTTTAGTAATTTTGATAATTAAAAATATAGTAAACAACTAATTAAATTTTACTAGTTTTTTGTAAGATGAACACAATACAAATAAATTATCTTTTTCCTTATCATGAATCAGAAACAAGTATAGGAATTTTGTTGTTAGATTATTTAAATTGTGTTGTGCCAAATAGGATCAATATTATTTCTTACCCTTACTACAGATGTTATAAAGAATATTGGCTAATCTAAAGTTTGAATACTCTTGAAGATGGGCTAGGTAGGAAAGATACTAGCTCGCACTCTAGAGTTCCCTCTTCTCCCTCCACCAGGGGGCTAACCTCTCGTATCAAGACCTGAAACGATAGACCAAATTGGGGGCTTTAGTCTAACACTCTAAAGTCCTATAAGTATACACTTTACGAAGTTAAATTCCCTATTTAGTTACACTCAACCATATGAATTATATTCTCATCCATACAATCTCATGTGATTCTACCATTAGTTGACTGAGACAATACGATCACAGATCTTACATGTTCTCACATCAAATTTTAATATCTCAGTTGGCCAAATCAAGAAGCAAATGAAGTACAAGGATTAAATCACCACAACTTATTCCAGCATTATAGATCAATACTTCACACAACTTCCATCCAACACTTAATTACTTATCATTTTAAGGAAAAAATGAAGAAAATTACTCAGAACATGGAGAAAACACAACAAAAATTAAGTTTAAAAGTAGAAATCATGTAAAAATGTAAGAAGTCTAAATTAAAACCAAATGTTGTCACAAAGATAAAAAACTTATATCAAATTCCTCTCCACCAAACTTTTGAAGTTCCTTCGAATCTCTTCTTTTCTCTTAAAATACTCTCTATTAACACAACTACAACCAGGTCTGGTCGCCCTACCCTAGACGGTTAAAATCTCTCTATCTCACTAACAAAATACAATGCATTATTACTCAGAACTATCTAATCACTTCCTCCTTCACTAGGAATAAGAAAAGTGAGAAGAAGCCCTATATAAAATCCTACAACTCCTTACTTTCTATGCTCTAAAAGTGTCCCAAGTCTTCTATATATATCAATTCAATCCAAGTTTTATTTTTTATAACTTTCCAAAAGGTGTTTTGGTGTCTCTTCAAAATGTATCATCATTCAATGAACCTTTCAGACGTTGCCTCTTTTCAAGAACCATTTCAATGTATTTATGTGTCCATTAACTGTAATCCATATTTGTACTAAGAGTTTCTTCAGACACCCCTTCAAAATTTGTCCAAAATTCCTTAAATTTTCATCATAATTACCTGACGCGTCAGCATGAGGTCTTAGGTGCTTAGGCGCGACCTTCACTATCTTGTTGTACTTAAGCACCAGTCCTGGGTGCTTAGGCGCTATAGTTCATTTTCACACCTTCTTCATTTTTGCTCCAAATTTTATCCATTTTCACTCCTTTCACCATATTCCATCCCTTTAATTGTACCTAAAAGAAAATCATACAAATATCTTCCATTAAAGCTCAATATTCTAAAAAATAATTATAAAAATGTGTATATAAATGTTATATATTTTAGGTGTATCAAAATCCCTCAAAATTAAAACCTTACTTGTCCTGAAGTGACACTCTAATCTTTTAAAACCAAAACAAGCAGATTATGAAAATGAGTTTCCTTAGGATATTCTAAACTTTTGTTCTAGAAATGTTGTAGTCCAATTTAGAAAAGACTTTTGTAAATGAGACAAATTTAGAGTTTAAAAATATTTATTGTGAAGAAGTATGAAAATATGAGTCCCTATTTAGTTTAGAGATACTTATAAATTTACCAACTATAAGGTTTAGACATTCTATCTCCACCACTTAAAATTTTTACTAAGAATAATTATACTTACTTGTCGGTCAATAAATTAGAAATTGTCAGTCGCCAGAATGGATATCCCACCACCCAATTTGATTTAATTTATGTAATAATTTGGGAAAAAGTAGTATTTTAGATTTTGAAAATATAAGACCAGTCTGATCTCATATCCTCAGTAGTTTAAATAAACGAGTCTAATATTACAAGAAATGCATCTATCCCAAAAAATAAATACTCTACTTACTAGTAACACTCAATTAAATAAACTAAAGAATTTATGACATCCATTTAAGTATGCGGAAAAACATTTTTTATGTTGACCGATAAGTTTCCCTATTTAATACAAAAATTAAATATAGTTTATATTAAGCTGGGTTCTTGAAAGTTTTCTATAAGGGCAAACCCCTATAGTTAATTAAATCTTAGACTACCAAATTCACCTAAGAAAACTCTTGATAAAAATTAATGGATATTGTCTTCAAGCATTTTAAAGGGTAGGAATTTTCAAAAGATGTGACAAAGAGGTGTGAAGTGGAATTGACTCAACTTTGGAACGAATCCAAACGAAGAAGAATTATGGGATGTCACGGATCTTGAGGAGAACCTCAGTGACTTTCCAAGCTATCCTACTATTTGGCTTCAGTTTTGGGGGAGAAAATATTTAAATGTTTCATTTTACCAATTTTATTAATTAGGACTTGCATTTGTGTGAGACGATCACACAAATAGCCTGGATGATGTTAGGGTTTAGATCGTAACGAACGACAACCTTGAAATCCTAAAATAGGCTAGGGCTTAAATTGCACAACATGATGATGCAAAGGCCTAAAGAAAGAGTTGAGGATTTATGTCGCACTAGGAAAACAACCTTGAAATCCTATGACTTGTTCTTTATATTCTAAGGAAGCATATGTTGTTATAGATCCTCATGCTGTTGTAGATCCTCATGCTATAGAAGTCTTCCCACAAAGCTAACTCTAAGCTACTTGGCTAAGTAGCAGTCCTAATGTCTAAAGGATTAAAGGTTTAAATGACAGGTTAAAAGTTCAATCGGGGGGGGGGGGGGGGGGGGAAGTTGATGATTTGAGGAACGGCGCTGGTCGACTGATTGGGATCCCACAGTTCCCTCGTTTTGGTATCATTATTTTCTTTCGAATTTACTTAGCTTAAACTAGTTGTGAAACCTTAAATTGGGGAGATCTCATTAGCAACCTTGGGTTACCACCTCCGAGGGATTCCCGTAAATTCAAAAGGACATCTTAAGTTCAGTAAAATTTTAAAGGATATTGTTTTAGATTTTTAAAAATGTTGATTAATTTTTGAAAATGTTTTTTTTATTTTACAAGTGAAGTAAGGTACACAACCAAGCAGTTATAATAATTTGCAATAAAATTAAAATGACAGAAATTAAATAACACTGTAAAAGGGTACCTGTCATCTTCTACGCTGAAATGTCAGTTTTCACAACATGCATATAATTTTGAAAAATTTAAATAAATTGAAAAAAGTAGATGAAGGTGTGTGTAACAAACCTTGAACTATGACTTATTGAGTCCCAAAGATCTTAGTGGATAATTTTAAAAAAAAATACAACAAGTTCAAGTTGTCCATCAAAATATCCAAGAGATTTTAAAGTGTTCAGGGAATGACCTTGAACTGCTTTAAGGATCTCTTGAACCATTTGAGTTCATTTTGAACTTACCATATTGTTCTATTAATCATCCAGACCAAATTAAATACTACCCCATTACATAGTAAATCTTGACATTTTAATCATCCCGAGGACAGGGTACTCGATTAATCAGTTGATATTTTACATAATAGTTATGTGAGTGAATGCCCCTAAGGAAAGTTTAGGTCATTAAAGATTTTGTACCCACCACAAAAGTTGCGCTATTAGTGCTTAAAGGTGCTTATCATCAATCGTATTATCCTTCTAAATCCCATAAGATGAATGTAAATATCAATTCAAGATCACTACCAAGCCCTTAACCAATTTAGTGGGGTAAAGTGACAATCGCTAATATTTTAAATTTAAGTGATACATATCCTTATTGAAAGATCATAACATCCAAATTGTGGGCTTAAAATAATTGAACTGTCATCCTCCTAACTTAAGCCCATCACTTGAGAATCATTTAATTTTGATTAACTTTCAAGTCTTGATGATTTAGAAAATTATAATTTTATTCTTATTATGGAAAGGTAACAAATTGATTTCTACCTTTTAACCCATTATGTTTCAATCATCCAAATATATTCATTAGGATCAAGATTACCCATTTTCTCTTTGGTTAATCCTAAATTTTGATTGAGGCACAAAAGTCAAAAATGACCATTTTGCCCTTGGGGCTCTCCACCTCATAACTTATTAAGCATAATTTAAATGAACTTAAAATTTTTAGAGTACCCTATCCATAGAGTAATTAAAGCATCAGAGGAGAAGATGTTGTTTTCAAATTTTAGTTTTATTTAAATAATCATTTCTAAATTAAAAAATAAGATCTTCAAAATTAATTTATTTAATCAATCAAAATAAACTTTTTGGTTTGTGGAAAAAGTATTAGAGGTTCTCTTAGGTTAGAGAAACATTTAGGCAAAAGTCCATGATTTTTTTAAATTAAATTTTGATTATTAATTATTATTTTATAATTACTTAATAATTTTAGTGATTTAATTGAATGGAAAATATGTTTTATCTACAAAAATTATTTTATATTTTTATTAAACCTTCCTGAGTCCAGAGAACTCAGAGAAACAAATTTTATTTTTTTATGATTTTAAAATTTTTTATTATAATTATTTTAATGAGAAAAATAGGAAAAATGCATTTTAAGCCATTAGAAATTTATTTTTAACTTAGAAAAATCAGGAAAAATATTTTAATGAGTCTTAAGTGATCAGAGTACCATTATGAACTTTTTGAAATATTTTTATATTTTTGTAATTTTTTATTATTTTTAATTTAAAATATAGCAAAAAAATCAAGTATTTTATCAAAAATAACTTTTATTTTTCCTAAATGCTCCTAATCATAAGGAACTATAAAAATCACTTTTCATAATTTTTCTAAGTGTATTTAATTTAATATATTTTTTTGTGCAAAAATACAATGTTTCCTAAAAAATCAACTTTAGTGCTTAAACTTAATCAAATAATTTTCAAATTTTTACAGTGGGTTAATATGATTTTTACACATAATATGGACTTGATTTTGTCAATTTTAGATTAATATTTAATTTACATAAATTAATACAAGAGATACACACTTAATCAAATATAGAAATGTACAAAATTAATAAAACAATTATATTATTTCTCCTAAGCTCCACTGACCACAAGAAACCTTCTAAAATTCATCCCATAATTTTCTTACTGATATTTCATTTTTTTATATTAAATTAAGCCAAAAAAGCCATCTTAGCTTGAAAATTAGGGTTGGGAGCATAGGGATACCCTCTGACCTTGGAAAAAACAAAGAACATCCCCTCTATCATGAGGAACAAACCTTAAAAATTTCAAGCTATGGTGACCAATGCTTAGTCATAATAAATTAAAATAACATAGAGAGAATTTAGTTAATTAAAAATCAAAGAGTCAACAAGTAATTTTAATTTTTTTCCATGTTATTCTCCTCTGTTCACTAAGCAAGATTGTATTTTTAATTTATTTTTATCGTTTTTCTATGAAAGTTATTCTCCTCTATTCACTCTACTATTAAACGCTTCATGTCACGTCGCCGCCTTGTTAGCCTGCCTTTTTGTACCATCCACTTGTCTGTCAACCAAATACACACACGATCGGATGATCATCGTCCCCAAATGACCTAACCCGTAAGCTGTCCACATTAAAACCTTAAGATCTAAAGCTAGACTCAACCAAATCACTTTGAGTTTATTCTTACACCTTCATATACTCAAGACGAACCTATCTATACTGTTTATCAAGCATGAAACATAGTAAATACGTATGGAGAATCAAATTAAGCTTAGATTAAGGTTAAGGTTCAATACCTTTGTCAATCAGATGATTGTAGTAGCTTCGAATGAGTCCAACAAACCTCCAAATGTAGTCCTAGGCTATGGTAAATTTCCTAGGCATAATTTTAACCAAGGATGACATTAGGTGTTGGTCTAGAGCTAAGTTAAAGGCTCTCTATGATGGGGCTTTTGTAAGGAATCAACTCCTCTAACTCAGAGGATGGTATGTGGAAGATTAATTAAACTTTGGTGGACTTTGGAGGTATGGGGAAATATTTCCTGGTTTTCTCTGAATGTTGAACTCAAAATTGAGCTCTCACAAGAAATCCAGAGGGGGAAAACAATGGACTTGAGCTTAGGAATTCTTGGAGGGTGCCTGGAAGTAATTGGAAAGAGTCTCCCCAAGGAAATTGGTTAGTTCATAATTTGACCATGGTGGAGGTGGTTTAAATAGAAGGGCCTGGGGTGGAGCTCAAGGCCAACTAATGAGTGCAATCAGTAGCTTATGTGGAGGGGTGCAAAGTGCCAAAGACCAATCAGGGTTGGTAAGCTTGGATGGGTGCAATTGGGTTTTGATTAAGGGATGGGGGCTCTTGGTTTTGGCTCCTCTGATGACTAGGGTAGCTAGCTAGGGTAGGGAAGGTGCTTAGGTGGCTCAGAAACATTAAGGGAATTTGTCACAATAATTAATTTGGGTTGGTGATGGCTTTTGGAAAAGATCTCCTTGATTTAAGTATTTTATGAAAGGAATCCCTTAATTTAGGGGACCTTTGGTCCATGGTTCACATAGGGTGGGCTAAATGGGATTAGCTTGGTCACTAGGGTCCAGAAGGTGACTGTAGTGGTCTTGGCTTGACCACTTTGGCTAGGTTTGGTTACATTTGGGTCATGGGTTCAATTTGGGTCAAATTGGCTTGGAGTTTGATTTGGATTAGGCTAGCCATGACATTGAGCTTAATTGATTGATCAAGATGGTGTAGATTATTGTCACAAGGAGTTAATAAAAGCTTTGGAGTGATTTTTAATTGATTTAGAGGTTCAATATGAAGGAATTTGGACATTTGGTCAATTTTGGGCATTTGGGCTAGACTTAGGTTTGAGTTGGGCTACAGTTTTTCTAGGGCCCAATTGATGATTCAGATTGGTCCTATGGATTTTCATGAAGAGTTTTGGATAGATATTGAGTGGAAATTTTGAGGTTATGAGGTTCAATTTGGTTGAATTTGGGGACATGGTCAATTTGGGGCAAAATTTGGGGCTTTGGTCTAAGTTGATTTGGAGTAAAATTAAGGCTTGTCAAAAGCCAATTTAAGGTTCAATTTGATGTGTGAAAATGTTTTAAAGAGGTAATGATACAAAATTGGGGCAATTGGATAAATTTATGGGTTCAATTGAGTGATATTTTGTTTTGGGTCATATTTTGGCTTTTTTATTTGGGTTGAAAGTGGATTCAAATGTGGGTCAAATGGGCTTGGATTTGGTTTCAATCAAGCTTGGACATGATGAATTTTAGTTTAGAATTAAAAATGAGGAGAATTAGGATAAAATTGGTGGACATTGGGGGTGAATTAAGGAAATTGGGCCTTTAAAGGTAATTTTAGACTTTTGGTCAAAATAGGTCAAATTGGTTAAATTGGGCTCAATGAAATGGTTTAATTCGATTTTGAGGACATTTGAAGTGATTTTGAAGGCTTTAGGACAATTTGAGTCACCAAGGGTATTTTGGTAATTTTGGCCAAATGAGAGGCATTTTGGTAACTAACAATTTTGGAGTGTTTTGGGCAATTTGGGTAGTTGCAAAGGGTTTGAAATAATTTTTGAGCAAATTTTAGTGTTTTGGGTAATTTTGGGGTTTTTGAGGCTTTAAGGGAAATTTAGTAAATTGGGTAGATTTGGGGGCAAAAGATTAAGTTAGGGTATCTTGGTAAAATTGGACTGTCAATCACCCCTACTTGAGCCATAGACCAATAGAATTCCCTACTTTGGGTCCTTCATGTATTAGTATTAGCTAAACCCTAGCCTAGGGCTAGTGGGTTTAGGGGACCATCTACATGAGTCTTCCAATGCGTAAAGGGATCAAAATCAGGTAGGTTTTGGTTCATGGTTGTGAGTGGAAGTGTAATGTGCAAGTGTGTGGGTGAGACTGACCAAGACCACACCACCAGAGGGTTGACCCTAATGCCAAGCAATCCTATGGGAACTCTCCTTGAGCTCCCCCATAATGATCGCACTTACTAAGTACTAGAGGTTAGGACCAATATATGGAACTTCAAGTTGAATAAACAAGAGTTTAGAATTTTTAATGGTAAGGATTCCTTTTCTAGTTCTTTAGGAATAGTCAACAGGAAAGTCCTATGGCTAGGCCCTAGGCTACTAAAGAGGAAAACTAGACCTCAACCAAAAATGAGGTCAAAAAATGGATCCCTAATAGGTGGGTTTTGCCGGGCAAACATACCGTACATATTGGGGTTGATCAACGAGATCAACAAAACCAATACAGACTTCTAAGCCAATGAACTTAGAACGAAGTGTAGAATTGAGTGACAGTTGTTTCCACCAGGGAATTAGAAGGTGGATTTTGAGTTATCAAGTTTTAGGTACTTGGGAGGATGGGAATCAGTATTTAGATGCTAACCCTAAAATGGGAATTGAAATTCAGATATAAGTCCCAGAATGAGAATCAGATGCCATACTCCATTTAAGGGGTCTTACACCTATCTCAAGGAAATTAAGTAGAGAATTGAATTCCATAATCCATTTAAGGTGGTCTTAAACCCATCTCAAGGAAATTGTGTCACATTAAGAAATAAAGCTCAAGGACTCACATCCAACCTAAGAGGTTGAAGAAAGACTAGATTGAGAAGGAAAGTGCGATAACTCACATCCTCGAAAACATATCACTATGTTGGGAAGGAAAGCTCGATGACTCACATCCAACCCAAGAGGCAGCGGAAAGATGAGATTGAGAAGGAAAGCACGATGACTCACATCCAACCCAAGAGGTAGTGGAAAGATCAGATTAAGAAGGAAAGCACGATGACTCACATCTAACTCAAGAGCTAATCAAAAACATATCACTTCATTGGACGGAAAGCTTGATGACACACATCCACACCAAGAGGTAGTAGAAAGATCAGATTGAGAAGGAAATCAGGATGACTCACATCCAACTCAAGAGCTGATCAGAAACATATCATTACATTGGGAAGGAAAGCACGATGACTCACATCCAACTCAAGAGCTGATCAGAAACATATCACTATGTTGGGAAAGAAAACTCGATGACTCGCATCCAACCCAAGTGGTAGTGAAAATATCAGATTGAGAAGGAAAGCACAATGAATCACATCCAACTCAAGAGCTGATCGGAAACATATCACTACTTTGGAAAAGAAAGCTTGATGACTCGCATCCAACCTAAGAGGTAGCAGAAAGATCAGATTAAGAAGGAAAGCAGATGACTCACATCCAACTCAAGAGCTGATCGAAAACTTATCACTACATTGGGAAGGAAAGCTTGATGACTCACATCTAACCCAAGAGGTAGTAGAAAGATCAGATTGAGAAGGAAAGCATGATGACTCACATCAAACTAAAGAGCTGATCAGAAACATATCACCACGTTGGGAAGAAAAGCTCAATGACTCATATCCAACCCAAGAGGTACTGGAAAGATCATATTGAAAAGGAAAGAATGATGACTCACATTCATTTAAAAAACTGATCGAAAACATATTGCTACATTGGGAAGGAAAGCTCGACGACTCACATCAAACCAAAGAGGTAGTGAAAAGATAAGGTTGAGAAGGAAAGCTCGATGACTCTCATCCAACTCACGAGCTGATCGAAAACATATCACTATGTTGGGAAGGAAAGCTCCATGACTCACATCCAACCTAAGATGTAGCGAAAAGACCAGATCGAGAAGGAAAGCACAACGACTCACATCCAATGCAAGAGCTGATCAGAAACATATCACTATGTTGGGAAGGAAAGCTCGATGACTCACATATAACCGAAGAGGTAGTAGAAATATTAGATTGAGAAGGAAAGCACGATGGATCACATCTAACTCAAGAGCTGATTGAAGACATATCATGATGTTGGGAAGGAAAGCTCGATGACTCACATCCAACCCAAGGGGTAGCAGAAAGATCAGATTGAGAAGGAAAGCATGATGACTCAAATCCAACTCAAGAGCTTATCAGAAACATACCAATACATTAGGAAGGAAAGCTTGATGACTCACATCCAACACAAGAGGTAGTGGAAATATAAAATTGAGAAGGAAAGCATGATGACTCACATCCAACTCAAGATCTAATTAGAAATATATCAGTACATTGGGAAGGAAAGCTCTATGAATCACATCCAACCCAAGAGGTAGCAAAAAGATTAGATTGATAAGGAAAATACGATGAATCACATCCAACTCAAGAGCTGATAAAAAATATATCACTACATTGGGAAGGAAGCTCAATGACTCACATCTAACCTAAGAGGTAGTGAGAGGGAACCAGAATCTCGGTACTGACCTCAAGAATAACATGAAAATAGTGTAGAGAATTTATTGTGTTAAGATCATAGATATGTGGCACGTGAAGATTGACATTAGTGAGGAAAATTTGTAAAATTTTGTGCAGAGTGTGAAACTTCACAGGGATGTGAAGAAATTGGTGCAAACATGGATAGTCGTGCTGTGAAAGAAGAGAGTAAGAAACCTCAAACTCGAGAGAAACAACTCAACAAATTTAACATTTTCTTTTCTTGTTGTCTTTATCACATTTAATTATCAAAATATATTTTCAAAATTTATTTTTTGTTGATTGAGTTTCAGTTTCAAAAATATTTTAAATTCAAAAATATTTTAAATTTTAATCATCAGAATTTCGTTATATTGTTCTTTTTTCATTATAATTCAGAACCAATATATGGTCCCACAGCAGTTTATCAGTCACACAAAAGGGGAAATTTAATAAATATGTTGAAATATGAAAGAAATTTCATTAATCTACTTTAAATAAGTGTTACAGATTGAATACATGTTGAAGCCTCAGAAAAGACAACATGCTGAATATATCTGAAACATCATATGCTAAGTACATATCATATATTGAACACATATGATACATTTTACATCATATTTGATACATCATGACGTGGTACAAAAGTGTCCACTGACTATCTGTCTGTACTCTATGGGGTGAGTTCCTGATCAAGCTGACCTACTAAGCTACGCTTCAGGACAAGAACCCTTTTTCATGTACTTAAATGTGCAAGCATCTCATAGCTTGTACGGGTGCAACTCCTCCAACTCTAGATCCAGATGGAACACATAATGTAATTTACTATCATCCATTCTTCTAAAAGTCACAGATACTCTGCGATGTCGTACTCCCGAAATGCAGCGCTTCGCTAAGTCTGCTTCATTTCCCTTTAAAATTAATATTGAACCCATTGGTAGAGGAATTTCAAAGGATCCTCTGAACTCCTCAGAGCCAAAAACATCAATCTCTTTTTCAAATAGGATGTTACTTTGGCTCATGAAGGACACCGTGTAAAAGGGCCATCCAAAGTCATGGCGGTTTATGTGTGGAGTGATACAATCTCCATCATCATAAATGTTGATTATGCAACTACTCGGAATGCAGTCAGCTGGTCGTATACTCCATTTGACCATCCTTTTGATCATTCTTATTATCTCAGAAGGTAGAGGATCCACCTCATTGTATCTGAGGATACCTGGGGGGTTCCCTTTCTTATCTTCGACAAAGTTGTAGCAGCAGCTGCACTGGATGGTTATCCTGCCTTTCCCGCACATCCATTTTTACGACTCTGAGTAAGTTTTCTTCATTAGTAGACCAGCTTGACCTCTATCTCTCAAGTCAAATACATAGTCAGGAATTCTTCCTTCATCATTTTTAGAGAAAAACTCTTGTATATAGTTCCAGGCCTTCCAAAATATTGACAAACTTCCGTTAGATTTCCTTACTCTCATTTCTTAACTCTGTTCATCCTTTCCAGTTTTATCGCAGGAATCCTTTGAGATCTTCAGGGTGGCTCCCTCATCTCAACATTTGCATAATACCATGTCTGACTCGGCTCTGTAGATAATGGAATATATGACACGGTATCTGAATAGATTGCCTTCTGGCACCCTGTATCGGTGGCTTTGAACTCCATAAAGGAACTGTAGTGATCCAAATGAAGAACATTGCATCTCGAGCAATCCACGAACACTCCTCCTATCGCTGCTTGTACAGGAATCGCAACGTTTTACATTGGGCAACCCCTGCAAAGTGCATCTGGAATTGCTGTTAGTGTCTGCTCTGCAACAAACTTTGACTCATCCTCTGTAACAGGAAAACTAGTGGAGGTCTTTCTCATGCAAGGATCATAAATTTTCCCTCTCAGGAATCATGGTAAGTGTATTTTCTGCCTCTTTCATATGTCTCTTTTCCTCAAGTAAGGAAGCTCTGTGTTTTTGGTGATTAGCATTACGGTGTTGAGTTCTTCTTAATGTCGCATCTGACATTCTTTCTTCATCAGCACCGATTAAATTCCTCGTCAGTGCAGTTATCATGGATGGCAAACGACTAGTCCCTTCCATCAGATTTTTTTTGTGTCATCACTTTCTTCCTCTTCAATGAGGAGTCTTCTTTGGCAACGATCCTCAATAGTGAAGGTAATCCTTCTTTCTCTTAGTGATTGAACATGTCCATCAAGGGACCCTCATAGTCCATTTTGACCTGACTGAAGTCTAAGTTAAAGTCTACGATGCCACCCTGAGTTGCCCTTTCGTTGTTCAGTACGAGATTCAAGCCATCTCTAAAGGAGAAAATCAACTTTTGTCTGACATTTTTTTGCAGAAGAAAGAAAAACATCAGTGTGTTGAAATTCAACACAAACAAGAACAAAAAATGAAGCACTTATTAAACAAAATAAATTTTTAATTTATAAAAGTACAAATTTTATTTTTTTAATTTATTTCAATTTAATAAAATTTCAAAATTAAAGACAAAAAGAGGAAATTAAAGTGAACAAACTAAAAAATCTCATTTTATTGAGGTTAGTTTTATTACCAAATTTTGGACTCAGTCACGGATGCTTGACCAAATAAATAACCCAGAATAATTAGAATTTCAAAAGGTTGATTTTAAACAATATCACATTGGGTAATATGTCTTCAAGTAGCGGCCATTATTCGATATCATAGGACTTTCGCCCCGAAAATCCACCAGCTGGTAAGATCCTCCCAAATAAATCTTCTCTATGACAAATGGTCCCTCCAAAGTTGGTTCGAATTTTTCACCTATCTTGTAGTGTGCAAGAATTTGCCTTTTGAGAAAGAGAACGAATGCGATCAGGTAGACTAATTTGTCACGATCCTGCACCATCCTTTCTTAGTAGAGCTCCAAATATTGTTGTGTTTCTAGTCATTTTCACTCGAGACTTTCCAATTCTTCAGGCTTGAGTTTTGCACTTTTTTTAGTTGTAATTTGGTTGGTGACGGTGACCCTGAGGAACAGTGTCTGGACTTCTAGCGGCAATACGACATCGGTCCCGTACACAAGTGCATAGGGTATACATTGAGTGGGAGTTCTGAATGCTGTTCGGTAGGACCGCAAAGCTTCTAACAGTTTGTTATGCCAATCTCTTCTATTATTGTCCAATATCTTTTTTAAGATTTTCACGAGCATTTTATTGAAGGTCTAGGCTAGTTGTTTGCCTTGGGATAGTAAATCGTAGAGTATCTTCAATCTATCCCATGTAATTTGACTAAATTGTTGATCTTTATGCTCTTAAAGGTTGTCCCATTATCGGAAATCAATTTGCGCAGTACACCAAAATGGTAGATTATTTGGCTCTTGAAAAATTGTAGAACATGTTGTGTTATCGTAATGACACTGCCTATGCCCACTTGGAGAATTAATCCATAGCGACAAGAATAAATCTATGTCCCTTAGAGTATGGAGGGTCTATCAGACCTATTATGTCTGTGCCCCAACACTGGAATGGCCACGTGGCAACAGTTCGGTGTAACACATTCAAAGGGTGGTGTAAGACCACCCTATGCACTTGGCAAAGGCGAAACCTTCTAGTTGTATCCATGCAATCAAATATTTTTGTTAGTCAATAATATCTGAGTCTTTTGATCTTCATTTTATTTTTGTCCCTTACTGGTGAGTACCACATAATCTGGCATGTACTTTGACGATATTCTATGCTTCTGATCTATTCAGACATCGCAACCACATCTGATTGAATGAACTTCTGTAGAGGACATCACCCACTAGAGCATCTGACACACCTCTTCTTTTGATGTGATATACCTTAGAATTATCCTCTAACAGCTTTCCAGTTGGCAAATATTCTATTAATGGCTTTCACCAGTCTTCGTTAATGTCAGCAACTGCAATCATCATTCCTTTTTCTTTTTCAAGTTTCTATAAATTTTCAAGGTCAATCTGAGACAAAACTCATCGTTCTTGTACTGTAATGTCAATGAAATCTTGTGTTGGACATGTAAGTTCCTTGACAAGTTTCGCTAGAGCGTCGGTATAGGCGTTATCTCCCCGAGGAATCTAGTATAGAGTCACGTTAGGGATTTTTTCCAACAATTTCATTGTGTATCGGTGGTATTCTGCTAGCCTTGGCTTCAAAATCTTGTATTGTCCAACAACTTGATGGATGACGAGCAATATCTGTTATATCCATCAAGATTGCCAACTCCAACCTGGCAATCAATGCTTCATATTCTGCTTTGTTATTCGTACATGACTATGTCAGGTGATAGGAGAATCTCAACATACCCTTATCTGGCATGAAGAAAATCAACCCAATTTCTGCTTTACCTGGTATAATCATCTCTGATCCTTTATCTTTTCTGGCTGATGAATCTCCATCAAAATACATTTCCCAATGTCTGGCACTGGACGATTCTACATGTAGTATCTGCTCATTTGGTAGTTCATCATTGAGAAAGGACCCAGACCCAGTTGGAAGTACGTGCACTGCGAGAATATGTCCCTTGATAGCGTAGAGGTGAATACAAGTTATATCAAATTGCAATAAAATCATTGACCATCTTGCTAAAAATTCAGAGAGTGTTGTCTGGGTATTCAAATATTGCAATGGAATAGCTTTCAAAATAAGGGTAATCTTATGAGAAAACATATAATGTCTAAGTTTTTGGCAACAAAAATTAAAGCTAGACAATTCTTCTCAATTGGCGGATACTTTACCTCCATCGGTATTGGACGTCGACTCAAGTAGTAGAGCACATTTTCCATACCCTCATCACTGACCTGAGCTAACAAGGCTCTGAGAGAGTCATCTAAGGCCGCGGTATAAAGTATCAATGGTTTTCCTGGAATAGAGGTTGCCAACACCGGAGGTGTCATTAAGTATTACTTGACGTCCTCAAAGGTACGCTGACATTCCCTTCCCAAACAAATTTGGCATCCTTTTTAATTAATTTCGAGAATGGATGACACCTACCTGAGATATTAAAAATAAAACATCTCAGATATGCCAACTTTCCTTAGAAAGAATATAGTTGTTTCAAGATTTTGGGAGGAGGCATTTCCAAGATAGCTTTAATTATATCCGGGTCGATCTCGATTCCGGTCGATCTCGATTCGTCGATCTCGATTCCCCGTTGACGAACAAAGAATCCTAGAAATTTACCAAAATGGAAGCCGAAGGCACACTTTAAGGGATTTATATTTAGATTATATTATCGTAATTGTTCGAACACGATCCTCAAATCGTTGTTCGAACACGATCCTCTAATTGTTCGAACACGATCCTCAAATCGTATAAATGGTCTATTTGGGCTTTAGCGGCCTTCCGAGCCCTTCAATTGCGGTTCCTCCTTTGAGATTGAGTTAATGGCACAGAATTCAAACTTGATCCAATTTCAAATACCAATGGTGGGATAGTAAATCCTCATGTTGTATTTTCCATAATCATAACCTCATTTCCTTTGGCAGAAAAGGGGACAAAAAACTTGACAGGTGCTTGGGCAACATCATTTTTCACCTTCTTGCAGGATGGGAAATCCTAGGGACAGTTCAAGTTAAATTCAGCAGAAGGCTCTTAAACTTTTGGAGCAGCAACTTTCATCATGATGAACTGGGCTTTTTCGAGAATGCCTTCAAGTTCATTGAATCCTGTTCCAAACTTGATGGTGAGAGCAATAATGCCAGCATTGCGGCTAGTTGGCATGTTGCAGGAGAATGTGAGCGTCGGGAAAGCCATTGCAACAGCTTCAAAAAGAAAGCTCTGGGTTAGTTATTTTGCCAACACCTTGTAATTTTCGTGCAAACACTAAAGATTAACAAAGGCCAATCTATAGATGATACACCTAAAATATATGGTGTTTTTATGCACATTTTTATACCTATTTTTGAGATATTGCGCTTTAATGAAATGTGTTTTTGTGTTCTTATATAGGTATAATCAAATTGGAGGAAAATGATAAAAGGAGTGAAAAAAGATCAAATATGGAGCAAAAATGAAGAAATGTGCAAAATGAACTGGGGCGCCTAAGCGTCAGGTAAACCGCACTTAAGCGCCAAAGTTAGTTATTTGAAGAAATATTAATTGAAGAGGAATTTTGAAGAGGTGTTTGAAGCAACCCTTGATAAAAATGTGGGAAATAGCCTATGGACATGAAAATTCATTCAATTGGCTTATGAGGAGACAACTTCTAGAAGATTCATTGAATGGAGACACCTTTTCGAAAAGACACCAAGGCACCCCTTGGATTTTTATGAGAAAAGACTTAGATTATCCAGGAGAAGAGGACAACAACCAACCACCAAAAGATCACATTACCATCGCCGCCGCCCATCGTAGCCACCACCGACGACCTTTTTTTTATTTTATTTTATTTTGAGTATTAGTTTGTATTGTGAGAGAAGGAAGAGAATTCAAATGAACTTCAAGGCATTTGGTGGAGATAATTAGAGATAAGTGTTTATCTTTGTGACTACACTTGATTTTTAATTTAGATTTCTTATTTGTGTGCATGATTTCTACTTTTAAACTCTTGCGTGGTTGTATTTTCTCAAAGACTTTTGAGTAGTTTTGTTTATCTTTTTTCTTGAAATGATAAGTGATTAAAAATTTAAAGGAAGTGTGAAGTATTAGACTTCAATGTTGGAAGAAGTTGTGATGATTCAAGACTTTACACTTCATTTACTTTTTTATTTGGCCAATTAAGATGTTAATATGTATTGTGAGAACAAGTAAGATTCGAGATAGTTTTATTAAAGTCAACAAATAGTTGGAATCACATATTGATTTCATGAATTAGAATGTAGTTCATGAGGTTGAGTGTAAATAAATAAGTAAATATATAAATATATTTTAAAGGGTAAGGGTGTAGAATTAGAGGACTTTAGAATGACAAACTAAAGCTCCTAATTTGATTTATAGTTTTAGGTTTTGATACCAGATGTTAGCCTCCAAATGGAGGGAGAAGATGGAACTCTAGAGTGAGAGCTAGCATCTTTCCTGCGTAGCCGGTCTTCAAGAATAATCAAACTATAGATTAACCAACATTCTTTATAGCATCTCTAGTAAGGGTAAAGATTATTCTTGCTCCTATTTGGCACAACACATTTAGGATACTTTCACAACTAAATTTCTATGTTTATCATTGATTCATGATAAGGAAAAAGATAATTTACTTATATTGCCTTCATCTTGCAAGTATTTTCTTCATCTTGCAAGTATTTTAGTTAAGTTAATTAGTTTCTTACTTTATTTTCAAAATAAAACAAAAACTACAAAAAGAATCAAACTTTCATTCCTAATTTAGCATCTTAAGTTTGAGTAAGAATTTAAATTGCTAAGTATTTTGTCATCTAAAAGTAATCCTTCCCATGGAGTTCAATATTCAGGACTTAATCAGAAAAGTTCTATATTACTTGATAATGATACGTATACTTGTGTAGTATCCCATATTGAAATATTATAATTGCATTCTTAGTTACTTCATAGTGAAAAATTTACCTAGCCTTTGCTCACAACAATCCTTGTGCTAGTTCATGTAATCAAAGTTAAGTTTAACTGGCATAAATATCAAGCCGCAGTATTACGGAATCTATCGATATAGAAATTTGGTATTAAGTTTTTGGCACCGTTGTCGGGAAAGGAATGAAAATATTTATTAGTAATTTGCAAAAATTTTGAAAAAGAAGTTTTTGGATAAATTTTTTTTTTGTAAGTCTTATTTAAAAATTTAAGATTTATTTTAGGAATATTGTAGTGTTGTTTTTATATAAAGTTTTTGTTTGTGTGTTTTTATTTTTTGCTTTATTTTATTTTATTGTGTTTCATAGTAATGCATGCATAGTTCAAGATCTGCAGGACTAGTGCCTTACGATTCTGAATTAGAAAGAACTATTAGAAAAATTAAAAAAAATTAAAAATTACTAAAAATTTTAAAGAAATGGCAAATCAAAATAATTAAAATGTTGAAGAGTTTAGACCATTAAGAGATTATGCAAACCCTATGGTGGATGAAATTCATTGTAGTATTAAAAAACCCACTGTAATGGCTAATTCATTTGAGCTTAAACTCGTTATTTCCAAATGATATCAAATAATCAGTTTGGGGGAGCACCAATTGATGATCCAAATTTACATCTTGCTAATTTCTTAGAATTGTGTACTACATTTAAATATGATGGTGTATGATGGTGTATCAGAAGATGCTATAAGACTTAAATTAGAAATAAATCCAAAACACCAGAATAAAGAGCAAGTAAAAGTCATTCAACTTAGAAGTGGAAGAGAATTGGAAGGTAGAGTTCAAAAAGAGGCTAACGTAGAGAGAGAAGACATTAAAGAACCAAAAGAGGATGCTCTTAAAGGTTTAGAAAGACCTATTTCTCCTCTTAAATTTGATTTGGAAGACCACCACCTCCATTTTCTTAGAGGCTTTGACAACAAAGGTTAGATAAGAAAGGTTAGATAAGCAATTTAAGGTTAGATAAGCAATTTTCAAAATTTATGGAAATTTTTAAGAAAATTACAATTAACATTGCATTTGATGAAGCCTTAGAACAAATGCTAGCTATGTGAAGTATATGAAGGATATACTTAACAGAAAAAGGAAGTTTGAAGATAATGAGACTATTGCACTTAGTGAGGAGTGCAGTGCTATAATTCAGAAGAAACTTCTTGAAAAGCTTAAAGATCCTGGTAGCTTTACAATTTAATGTGCAATAGGAGACATATTCTATGGGAAAGCTTTATGTGATTTAGGAGCAAGCATCAGCCTTTTTCCATTATCAATATTTAAAAGATTAGGATTAGAATAAATAACCTCTACTACTGTAACTCTGCAGTTAGCAGATAGATCAATAACATATCCTGAAGGAGCTATAGAAGTTTTCCTAGTGAAAGTGGATCAATTTATATTTCTTGTTGATCTCATTGAGCTAGATATGGAGGAAGATAAATAGGTACCTATCATTTTGGGGAGACCTTTCCTAGCCACTGGAAGAGCAATGATAGATGTGAAAAATGGAGAATTAACTATGTGCGTCAATGATCAAACAATTACATTTAATATTTACAAATCAATGAAGTACCCTGCAAAAGGTAAAGATGATGAATGCTATAGAATGGATGAGATAAGATATTTAAGTGAATGTCATTTTTAAGTGAATGTCATTGTGAATGTCATTTCAAAACAACTTATGAAGATAAATCTCAGATGAAAGAGTTAGAACACTAGTAAGAAGAGGAATTAGATCAACATGAAGATTTATATAAGGAAGATTCAAGTTATGTTCAAGAATGTTTTAAAGTTTTGGACATAACAGAAAAAGAAACATCTTTTTGTTCATCGATTGAAAAACCTCCTGAGCTTGAGTTGAAGTTACTTTCTGAACATTTGAAGTACGCCTTTTTAAGTGATTCCTCTACATTACCTGTTATAATTTCCTCAAAATTAACTACCAAAAAAAAAGATAGTTTGATGAAAAGTTTAAAGAATTATAAGAAAGACTTTGGATGGTAAATTGCTGATATAAAAGGAATCAATCAATCAATTTGTATGCATATAATTCATTTGGAAGAGAATTACAAACCCAGAGTTGATCCTTAAATGAGATTAAATATTGTTATGAAAGAAGTTGTTAAGAAAGAAATTTTAAAGTGGTTAGATGTTGGAATTATCTACCCTATTTTAGATAGTTCATGAGTTAGTCCAATTAGTTAGTCCAATTCATTGTGTTCTGTGTTCCTAAGAAATGAGAAGTGATTGTGACTTTGAATGAATATATTGAGTTAATACCAACAAGAGAAGTTATAGGATGGGTGAATATGCTATGATTATTGAAATCTAAATCTCGCCACAAGGAAAGATCATTTCCCACTACCATTTCTAGATCAAATGCTGGATAGACTAGCTAGGCATAAATACAATTATTTTATGGATGCATATACTGGTTATCACCAAATAAAAATAGCTCCTAAGGATCAAGAGAAAATAACTTTTACTAGTCTTTATGGTACATTTGCTTTTAGAAGAATGTCCTTTGGTTTATGCAATGCACCTGCTACATTTCAAAGATGTATGATGGCTATTTTTTGTGATTTAATTGAAAAAGGAATTAAGATTTTTATGGATGATTTCTCAGTGTTTGAAACTTCATTTGACTCATGTCTAGAACATCTATCAAAAGTTCTTAAGCACTGTGAAGAAACAAATTTAGTCCTTAATTGGGAAAAATGCCAATTTATGGTGGCAAAAAGAATAGTTTTAGGACATCAAATTTTAGAAAATGGTATGAAAGTAGACCTTGCAAAAATTCAAGTGAAAGATAATTTACCTTACCCAACAAGTGTAAAGTAAATTAGGAGTTTTTTAGCACCTGCTGGATTCTACAAGCGATATATTAAAGGCTTTTCAAAAATTTGTGAGCCTCTATGCCATTTACATGAAAATGATGTAATTTTTAATTTTGATGATGAGTGCACCTGCTGGATTCTACAAGCGATATATTAAAGGCTTTTCAAAAATTTGTGAGCCTCTATGCCATTTACATGAAAATGATGTAATTTTTAATTTTGATGATGAGTGCCTAAAAGCTTTTGAATTATTAAAAGAAAAATTAGTCAATGCACAATATTTTATTGCACCAAATTGGGAGAAATCTTTTGAATTAATGTGTGATGCTAGTATTATGCTATTGGAGCTATTTTAAGACGAAAGCATGATGGATAAGATTTTCAAAGTTATCTACTATGCTAGTAGAACTCTTAATGAAGCTCAAATTAATTATACAACAATTGAGGAAGAGTTATTAATTGTAGCATATACTTTTGATAAATTTAAATCATACTTGATTGGAACTAAATGTATTGTGCATACAGACCATTCTACTATTAAGTATTTAATGAACAAGAAGGATGCAAAATCTAGATTGATATGATGGGTTCTTCTTTTGTAAGAATTTGACTTTGAAATAGTAGATAGGAAGGGAGCTGAGAATCAAATTACTGATCATTTGTCCAGGCTTGAATTAGAAAAACCATTCTATTTTGAAAAAGATATTAATGAACATTTTTCAAATGAAAACTTGTTCAATATTAATGAGTGTTGTGTTCCATGCTATGCAGATATTGTGAACTTCATTGCTAGAAATATTATACCTTATGGAATGACATACCAACTGAAAAGGAAATTTTTATCCGAAGCTAAGACTTATTTTTGGGATGACCCATTTTTATATAATTAAGGGAAGGACCTTATTATTCGATGATGTGTGCCTTTAGAAAAAACTTCTGAAATTATCCAAAAATGTCACAATTCTAATTTTGGGGGACATTTTGGTGTCGATAAAACAACATACAAAATTTTACAATTGAGATTTTATTGGCCTACAATTTTTAGGGATGTTAATGCTTATATCAAAACTTATGATCGATGTCAACAAGTAGGCAATATTTCTATGAGGAATGAGATGCCCTCCAATTATGTGTTAGAAGTTGAGATATTTGATGTTTGGCGATTAGATTTCATGGGACCATTTATACCATCTTTTGGAAATTTATATATATTGTTAGCAGTAGACTATGTATCTAAATGGATATAAGTTGTTACTATAATTGATGGGGAAGTCTTTCAGAAATGCAATAATAGAGAAAATATTCAAGAAATATCATATTAACCCTATAATTGCTACTGTTTATCATCATCAGACAAGTGGTTTGGCTGAATTAATCAATCATGACATTAAAAGAATATTAGAAAAATCTGTAAGTTCAACTAAAATGGATTGGTCCGCTAAACTTGACTATGCTTTGTGGGCTCATAAGACTGCATACAGAACTTCTATAAGAATGTCCCCATACAGACTAATATTTGAGAAAGCGTGTCACTTACTAGTTGAAATTAAGCATAAAGCATATTGGGTGATTAAGGTATTTAATTATAATTTGAAACATGTTGGTGAGAAAAGATTATTGCAATTAAATGAGCTTGAAGAAATAAGGAATGAATCTTATGAAAGTGTTAATATTTACAAAGAAAAGATGAAGATGTGGCATGATCGAACGATTATGACTAAGAATTTTCTGCCAGGGTAAGAAGTTTTGCTTTATAATGCAAGGTTAAGATTATTTCCAGGCAAACTTAAGTTCAGGTGGATGGGCCCATTTGTTGTGATGAAAGTTTATCCTTATGGAACTGTGGATCCTAAGACTGATAAAATATTCAAAGTGAATGGTCACAGGCTGAAACCCTAATTTTTAGTGACCAACTTAAATTAAATGGTTTTCTGATGTTGGGTCAACCAAAATAAGCACTGGTTACGTCGGGCTGACGACGTAAAACCAAGTGCTCTGTGGGAGGCACCCCATAGTTATATTTTTATTTATTTCTATTGTTATGTTCTTGTGTGTAATTTAAAAAATTTTGGTAGTATTTTGATTTTATATTAAATTAGTAATAATTTTAAGATCTTTAAAGATGACTTAGACATGTTAGAACGAATGTTAGGACGTTAATTTGACCTGTGCTAAATTGAGCACTGGCGCTTAAGTGCGACAGTTAAAACACATGTGCGAATTTCAATTTCTGGAAGCTCTAAACTGCAAATTAGTTCGTTGGAATGTGTAAGAGCAGTTCTAAGACATGCCTAGGAGTTATTGCGGAGTTTTATGCCTATAAATAAAAAGGGTATGAGTAGAAATCTCACCACACATTCATTTAACCCTAAATTCTAATTGAAAAAGGAAGAATCTTGGAAAAATGTCATCTTGGGAGAGTGATTTGAAGAAGGAAGGAGGAAGTAATGAGAAAAAAATTTATTAGTCAGAGTGTGCAAGAGATGTATAATGGTTTCCTAGCTGTTAGTATCAAAGGAATAGCGGAGAAGATCACTAAAATTGAGGTTAACATAGCTTCAATTGAAGCAAAAGTGATGGAAGTTAACGCACATCTGGATCATATGGCATGGCAACTTAAGATGCATTTTAACCATACCAGTTTTATAGAAGAAGGAGAACAAGGTCATGTATCTAAAGAATAAAAGAATTGAAGAAGATTCAACCATAATTATTAACTATCATCCGTTCTTTCAGATATACATTCCAAATGCTGAAGGAGAAACTAATGATAGACCAAAATTTGTTCCATCAGCTAGAGAATGGAATTAAGTTTGTGATTAAGCTCTTTGTTTAGTTTTTTGAGTGCTTAATGTTGTTTGTTAATGTTAACAGTGTTTTAAAGTTTTTTTGTGTTAAGTTTGTTTAGAGTCTGAGTTAGGAATTTTCTATTCCAAGACTAATTGGATTGAGAATTTATGTATTTAAAAATGTTTGTAATCATTTATGAATGAATGTAAAAGTTTTGTTTGTGAAAAATTTTGTGTATTTAGTGGTGAATCGAATTAGCTTAAATTTGTGAAATTTTGAGCTAGAAGAAAGCAAGAGGGAAAGAAAATAGTATATAGAATATTTTTGAGACCATAGAGGATTGGTTGACTTACGCTAGAGTGCATTTCACTTAAATGGAAAAAATAAAAAATTATGCACTAGTGCCTAAGCTCCAAATCCCGCACTTAAGCATTGACTAATCCAATAGGTTGGCGCCTAAGCACTTACATGCCGGTTCATGAAAACCAGTTTGCGAATGGTTTTAAGTGAATTTTGGGTCTGAAAATCTCCTTTTTTTCCCTAACTTTATCTTTTTTTTCCCTAACTTCATCTTCTACCTCAATTTTCATGATTTCTAGGCTAGGACATCACCAATTTTTTGAAGATTTCTTGGTGGATTCAAGACAAATTTGTTAGAATTGATTGGCTTGAGGTAAGAGCTTCACTTATATGCAAAAATTTATGATTTTTACTATGTATTTTGAGCACATTCATAATCTACCCAAATCACTTTTCATGGTGAAAATTTTGGAAAAATTGATGAAAAAACCATAGATTTGTTAGTGTAATCTTTTAAGAGTTATGTTTTATGATTTGGAGTTGATTGTGGGGTTTATTTTAAATTTTATACAAATTTTTAGAAAATGACACCTGAAATGAAAAGAAACAAAAGAAAAGCTCTGTTCAATTTGAGTAAATTTGTTAGTTTGAGAGCTTAGAATCGATATAGTGATGCTTTACATACAAGGAAACTGATTGTTGAGCGATATTTCAAAAGTCTAGAAGGAGCCATGGAGGAGTTGATTGTTAGCCACCAATGGGAGCGGTTCTGTTATTTTTCTACTGTCACCGTGATTTCTATTGTGCGAGAGTTCTATGCAAACCTCTCAGAGGCTGATGAAGAAGGAGTCATAGTGTGAGTGAAGATAATACCATTTTCTCCTAAAGTAATTAATTATTTTTACCATCTGTCTCCTAGTACTTTGTGTTTTTATGCAAACTATAGTTCTACTAAAGAGGAGATAGATGAGATTATACATTTTTAATTGATGGGAGAGGATTATGGAAGATTACAAATGAAAGAAGAGTAAATTTTCTTGCCTCAAAGTTGGATGCCAATGCTAAGGCATGACATTATTAAGGCATGACAAGGCATGACATTATTTTATTTCTGCTCGTCTACTTCCTACAAATCATCTGAGTGATGTGGCTCAAGAGAGAGCAACCCTGAACTATTGTATTCAGCAGTACAAGCCGATTGATATTGGAGGATTGATTTATGGAGTTATTATCAATTCTATCATTGCTGGTACTACCGCAGGTTTGGAATTTGTAACCTTGATCTTTTCGTTATCTGAGCAAGCTGGTGTTAGATATGTTAGCTGGAAAGAGTTCCTACAGCCACTGAAGCCCATTACCAATGTAAATTTGAAGACTTATTCACATCATTCTCTTTTTGGTTGGAAGGGTGGATTCTCTAGTAGTTCTGCTGCCTCTATTGCACATGCTTCTACATCATGGGGTCAGATGAGGTCAGACGTCAAGATCTAAGTCTCAGGCTGAGTTATTACAAAGGATTTTAGATAATGTCAATCACACTGCGGATAAGGTATTATATTTAGAGCATTTTGTTGAGCATATGGATGGGTATATGAAAAGAAGAAGTGAATATGAGGAGGAGTACAACACAGCTATAGATCATCTTAATAGTGGTCACTGAGATGTAGTATTTCCTCAGTACTATAGATATCTATTGAATGAACCTACTGCTGCTTGGCGTAGTGATGATAATGATGAGGAAGATGATCATTAGTTGGATGTGTAGTTTTGTTTTCTGTTTCTTGTTATTTTCTTTTTAAGTATTGTAATGAACTTTTGATGGTACATGTATTCTGTACTTTGTTGTTTACAGTTGTGATTTTTGAGATTGCCAGTTTTAGTTTTTGTGTTTTTCTTAGTACACCTGCTGTAATGTATTTGGATTTTTTGTGTGTAGTTAGTATGTTTGAGTGTTAGTAATTTTGTTTATCGTGTTGTTTTGTTGTATTTAGTTAGTGCTTGTTGAACTTAATTCTAAAATCTTAGGAAGTTTTAGAATTTAGCAAACTCGTTACTTAAAACTGCATGTTTAAAATTTTCAATTTACTACATGTTATTTTTCTTTATATTGTAATTGTATTTGTTTGTTAGTGTGTTTGTTTGCTTTTCAGTTATACTCCACTGCATAGAAGTCTAATGAATCTCTATATTTTAAGAATTAAAATTTGATCAATTTAATTTTTTTTACTCCAGTTTTTATTATTTTTTTTTTGTACTTGCATATTTAGGATATAAAAATTCCTGCAAGCATGTTATAGTTAGTTTTTTTTTTCCGGCTTTTATATATGATGTTAAAATGTTTTATTTTTGATAAAAAAATTAAGTTTGGGGGGGGGGGATGAAAAATTTTAAAGAAACCTGAAAGTTTATTTGTTCTCAATTGTATTTCAAATAAATTTGATTTTGATTTGAAAAATGATTACGTATATGCGTATATGAAGTTATATTAGGGATTTGATTTTAGAAATCAGTAAGAGAATTTAGTTAAAATTTATAGTAATGAAGAAAAACTTAAAGTTAAAAATTTTTTAGTGTGAAAAATTCTAAATATAATATAACTATCTTTAGTAAGAAAAATTGTATTTTTGAAAAATTTAGAAATTTAAACCTTTTATTTTCAAAACTTAAATTTATTTTTATTGAAATTAATTTTCAAAACTGTTATTATGTTTTTTAAGTAAAAGAAAATTATCAACTCTTTGCTTTAGGAAAGGAAGAGTGGAATTCAAAACCATTAAAGGCCTATCTATATATAGTAATCCTTGTCTGAAAAAAAAAGAAAAAGAAAAAGAAAAAGAAAAGAAAAAGAGAAGAAAAGAAAAGGGAAGAGAAGCTTGAGGATTAGTGCCTAATCAAAATATGGTTCCACATCTGATTTTTTTAAAGTATAAGACTTGAGAAACTCTTAAGCTTAAGGATATAACATGGTAAGTAAAATTATTCTTAATAAAAATTTTTAAGTAGAGATAATAAAAGTCTCAAATTCTATATTTAGAAAATTTACAATATTTCTGAACTAGATAGGAACTCATATTTTTATATTTCTTAACATTAAAAATTTCTAAACTTAAGGTTTGTCTCATTTACTAATTTTGTTTCTAAATTGGACTACTATATTTCTAAATCTAAATTTTAGTAACTCCTAAAGAAACTCATATACATTATCTACTTATATTGGTTTTTAAAGATTGAAAGGTCACTTGAGGACAAGTAACCTCTTACGTTTGGGGAATTTTGGTACACCTAAAATATATAGTGTTTTTATACATATTTTTATACTTATTTTTGGGATATTGCGCTATAATGAAAGGTAGTTTTGTGTTTTTCTTGTAGGTACATTATAACGCACAATGCTTAGGCAGAATTAATCCACCACCACACCTATTGGGGGTTTGACCCCACAAAAAAGACAAAAGTCCTAATGAACTCCTGAACCTCTCTATTCAAAGGTGATTGAATAGATGGTCTTGAAGTATGAAAGAGTTGACTATACTTACCCAAGAAAGAAATGTGCGAAGCATGCCAATGGAAGAGGGGTAATTTGGTATATAAAAGACAAGGACACATTACCGATGTATGAAGATAATATTTCCTGATTTAAATGGAGATTAAAAATAGTCCCCACAGAGTTGTCTGTCAGTCAGAAAATTAGAAATTGTCAATCATCGGAATGGATATCCCGACGCTCAGTTTGATTTAATATATATATATATATATAATTTGAGAAAAAAAGTAGTATTTTAGATTTTGAAAATATAAGACTAGACCGATCTCACATCCTTAGTAGTTTAAATAAATGAGCCAAATATCACAAGCAATTCATCTATCCGGAAGGATAAATGCACTACTTACTGGTAAGACTCGATTAAATAAACTAAAGAATTTATGACATCTGTTTAAGTCTGTGAAAAATCATTTTTTATGTTGACCAATAAGTTTCCCTATTTAATATGAAAAATTAAATAGGGTTTATATAAAGATGGGTTCTTGAAAGTTTCCTATAAGGGAAAGCCCCTATAGTTAATTACATCTAAGAAAACTAAAGTCACCTAAGAAAAATCTCGATAAAAATTAGGGGATATTGTCTTCAAGAATTTCAAAGAGTAGGACTTTTCAAAAGATCAAATAAAGAGCTGTGAAATGGGAATGACTCAAATTTGAAACATTTTATTTTAGAAACCAAAGGAAGAAGAATTAGGAGATGTGACGGATCCTGAGGAGAATCTCAGTGAATTCCTAAGCTATCCTACAGTTTGGCTTCAGTTTTTGGGGAGAAAATATTTAAATGTTTCGTCCTGTTAATTTTATTAATGAGGGCTTCTAT
The DNA here is from genome assembly GCF_001263595.1 of Phalaenopsis equestris. NCBI lineage: Eukaryota > Viridiplantae > Streptophyta > Magnoliopsida > Asparagales > Orchidaceae > Phalaenopsis > Phalaenopsis equestris. The sequence continues at coordinate 44,545 of NW_018242819.1, forward strand.
TTGTGTGAGACGATCACACAAATAGCATGAAAAATGTGAGGGTTTAGGTCGTAACAAACGAAAATCTCAGAATCCTAAAAAAGTTTAGGGCTTAAATTGCACAACATAACTGTGCAAAGTCCTAAAGAAAGAGTTGAGGATTTATGTCGCACTATGCAAACAACCTCAAAATCCTATGACTTATTATTTAATTTCTAACAAAGGATGTGTTGTTGTAGATCCTCATGCTTTTGTAGATCTTCATGCTGTAGAAGAATGCCCATAAAGCTAGCTCCAAGCTCCCCGGTAAAGTAGCACTCCTAAGGTCTCAAGGTTAAAAGGTTTAAATGATAGGCTAAAAGTTTAATCAGGGGGGTTAAAGTTGACTAGAGCGACACTGATTAGGATCCCATGGTTTCCTCATTCCGGTATCACTATTTTCTTTTAAATTTACTTATCATAGATGAGTTGTGAAACCTATGTAAACTGGGGAGATCTTGTTAGCAACCGTGGGTTACCTCCTCCGAGGGACTCCTGTAAATTCAATAGGATGTTTTAAGTTTAGTGATATTTCAAAGGATTTATTGTTATCTTTGAAACAAATTGTTTTAGATTTTTGAAAATGATTTTTTTCATTTTTCAAGTGAAGTAAGTTACACAACCAATCAGTTATATTATTTTGTAATAAAAGCAAAATGATAGAAATTAAATAACACTGTAAAGTCGTACCTGTCATCTTCTCAGCATTCCCGAGAAACATCAGTTTTAACAACATGTATATAGTTTTGCAAAATTTAAACAAATTGCAAAAAGTAGATGAAGGTGTGTCTAATAAACCCTGAACTATGAATTCTAGAGTTCCAAAAGATCTTAATGGATGATTTCAGAACAAAATACAACAAGTTCAAGTTCTCCGTCAAAATATCCAAAAGATTTTAAAGTGTTTGGGGAATGACCCTGAACTGCTTTAAAGATCTCTTGAACCATTTTAGTTCATTTTAAACTTACCATATTTTTCTATTAATCACCTAGGTCAAATTAAAAATTACCTCTTTACTCGGTGATTCTTGACATTTTAATTATCCTGAGGACAGGGTACACGATTAATCAGTTGATATTTGATACATCAAAATAATATGTTATTTTAGGTAAATATTTTATGCTTATTTTTTGTCATATTGCACTTTAAAGAAGTGTATTTTTATGTTTTTGTTGCAGTTATATCATTTTTAGACACTTGGAGCAAAATTAACAAAAAAAGACGAAATTTTAGCCAAAGTAGTGAAGTTTCAAATTATGGTGCATGATGCACCAAATTCGCTCCAGATCTGCCGAAGTGGCGCTAGATGCGCCGGATTGGCGTCAGATGCACCAAAACCTAGAACAAAAGGTCTTCTGCAAACTGGCATATGATGCACTAGATTGGAGCCAGATACGCCATTTGACAGAGAGTAGACACATGATGCGCCAGAGACGGCTTTTTGCGGATTAAGGTAGTTTGAGATAAATTTTGCGCAAGTTTTCAAAGGAACACTTGCTCTAAACACCCCTTGGAGTAAATTGATGCATCCAGATACTTTAGAAGGTTCTTATATGAAGGGATATGTCTCATAGATCAATGGACATGTTTTTTGAATTCAAAAGAGTGGACTTTTGCACATAATTTTTGGGGAAATTTTGAATTATTTTTGGAGGGAGGCAGCCTTTGATAAAGGAGAGGGAAGTCTAGGGCTTGAAGAGAGAGGAGTTTTGGGTGTTAGGGTGTTAGGTGTGTAGCGTGAAGAAGGAGAGTTAGAGAGAGAGAGAGAGAAAGTCAAGGGCTTGGAGCTTTTTGTTAAGGATGGTAAGAGGAGAGGGAAGGTCAGAGATTTTTTTCTTCATTGCACTTCTAAGAGAGAATTGAGAGTACTTGTAAAGAGACTTGTAAAGAGAGAGAACTTCTAGGAGTTTGCTTGGGAAGGATTGTGATATAATTTATGTCTGGAGTTTGCTTGGGGAGGATTGTGATATAATTTATGTCTTTTATTTCTTTTATTGTAAACTTGTTTTTATGTATGAAATTCGTGTTTTGTGTATCCTTCTCATGAATTCTAAGTAGTCTTCTTTATCCTTCTCCCTACTTTGAGACATGATTTTTTTAAGAATTGATTTTATTTTATATTATTTTAAATGTCAATAATTTGTGATGATTTGAACTCCAATCTTCATTTACTTTTTGATTTGGCCAATTGAAATGTTAAAATGTGTTGAGAAACATATGTTCCAAAAGGGTTATGATTTTTACAACATGGGGAAAATCACATTTGATTTCATGGGAGAGTATTTCATCGATGTAATTGGGTACAAATAAATAGGTAAATATACTTTGTTGGATGCAGAATTGGAGATTTTAAAGTGACAAATTAAAAACTGCAATCTGGTTCAGTTGATTGGAAACTAATGCGAGATTGTTAGCCCTTTGGGGAGGGAGTAGTGGGAGCTCTGGGGTGGCAGCTAGTATCCTCCCAGCCCAACCACAAAATTAGAGACCAAACTCTTGATTAGTCAATTTTCTTTATACACTCAGAAGAGGGTAAAGAATAGGATTTCTCTCATTTGGCACAAAACAGTTTATATATATTTTTTTAAATGATTTTAATTTCTTCATAATCCATATACTCATTGTAAAGGGGAAGGATGCTTTCTTAAATTTGAACTTTCTGTCAAAACATCTTAGTTTTAATTTTCATAAATTTACTTTTTAAAGTTTAGCATTTTGATTAGTTAACTTTGTCTTAAAACTGCATTTTACCTAGCATTCACTTGTTACTTAGTATTCAAACTTTGCACTTTACTTTTTGTATTTTTAAGATTGTACTTTACATTATAATCTTAAGAACTTATTTTTAGGCATTTCCAACTTCCCTATAGGATCAATAACTAGGACTCCATTAGAAACTTTTATTACTAGAGCGATACGTATACTTGCATTATTTTAAAAGGGGATTTGGCAGTTTAAAGATTTTTAAAAGATAAAACTATTTTAACTAAAGTTATTTTATTGAGATTAATTTGCATATTTTCTATTGTATCTGTCGTGTGTATTTTGTAATATTGAAAAATACTTGCAAAATTAAGACACTAAATTCACCCGCACCAAGTTTTTAGCACCGTTGTCGGGGAAGTAATGGAAAATAACAGTAAGTTATTTTATAATTTATAGTATTCTTATTTTAAAAACTAGAAAAAAAAATATATGTTTGTAGTTTAGTTTGAATATTTTATTATTTAAGTGTGTTTTCTTGTTTTAAATTACTTGTTGTGTTTTTTTATACGTAGTGTAGGATCTGAAAATTTAGTACCTTATGATTCTGAGTTAGAAAGAATAATTTTGAAAAATTCAAAAATAATAAAAAGAGATAGACCATATTAGCAAAATGGCTTAATTTGAGTAATGCGTTTGAGTGATGTTGGAAATGAAAATGAACATCATGAGAGACCTTTAAGAGATTATGTTAATCCTACAACATATGAGATTCATTTAAATATACAAAACCCTGTTTTAGCTGGCAATTCATTTGAGCTTAAACCTGCTATTATACAAATGGTTCAAAACAATCAGTTTGGGGGAACACCAGCTGAAGATCCTAATTTACTCCTTGCTAGTTTTCTAGAGTTGTGTACTACATCTAAATATGATGGAGTGTTGAATGATGCCGTAACACTTAGAGTTTTTACTTATTCACTAAGGGATAAAGCTAAGATGTGGTTAAACTCGTTAGCACCTAGATCTACCAGAACTTGGGGAGATTTATCACAAAAAATTTTATCTAAATATTTCTCACCTTTAAAAACTTCTTAACTTAGAAATGATATTACATCATTTGGTTAGATTGAAGGGGAATCAAATTATGAAGCCTGAGAAAGTTTTAGAGATCTCATTAGAAAGTGTCCACACCATGCATTTCTAGATTGATTAATAAATCAAACTTTTTATAATGGATTGGTTGGCTCTCCATCTCATTACATCATTTGATTAATAAGAATTCTAATGCTGCAAATCTTCAATGGGGAAACAACACTATGAACCCATTAGAAAACTCCAACAATCAAAGAAATCTAACTTATAAACCTTATTACCCTCCAGGTTTTAATAATTTTCAGATTAAGGAGAAAAAGTTGTCAATGGATGAATTGATATTGCAAATGATTGCATTGCAAATGGGGAGTCAATTACAAAGTCAATGAGTTGCAATTAGAAATATAAAAAATCAATTAGGATGTATTGCAACTGCAGTTAGCATTAGACCTACAGGAACATTGCCTAGTAATATTGAAGTAAATCTTAAAGATCCGAACAAAGAGTAAATTAAGGCTATTCAACTTAGAAGTGGAAAAGAATAAGAAAATAGTGTTCAAAAAGAAGTGGAAGTTGAAGTTGAAAAAGCTGAGGTGGATAATGAAAAATTTGGTGAAGATTTTCATTTTGAGACAGAATGTCCTATTAAACCAATGAAAATCACGTTAGACATACCACCACCTCCATTTCCTCAAAGATTGAAGCAGAAAAATTGAGATAACCAATTTTCAAAATTTTTAGAAATATTGAGGAAATTAACAATAAACATTACATTTGTTGAAGCTTTGGAAAAAATTCCATGCTATGTGAAGTTCATGAAGGATATACTTAATAAGAAAAGGAAGTTCGTTGATAATGACACTGTTGCACTCAGTGAAGATTGTAGCGCTATAATTAAAAAAAAAATTAACTGAAAAACTTAAAGATCCTGGAAGTTCTGTAATTCCTTATTCTATTAGCGAAATATTTTTTTGGAAAAGCTTTATGTAATTTAGGAGCCAGTATTAATCTTATGTCGTTATCAATTTTTAGAAAGTTGGGCTTAGGAGGTATTTCACCTACAACTGTAACTCTTGAGTTAGCTGATCATTCAATTACCTATCTTAAAGGAGTTATAGAAGATGTTTTGATAAAAGTTGATAAATTTATCTTTCCTGTGGACTTTATTGTATTAGATATGGAGGAAGATAAAGAAATTTCTATCATTTAGGAAGACCATTCCTTTCCACTGGAAGAACTTTGATAAATGTGTAGAAAGGAGAGCTAACTATAAGAGTTAGTAATCAAAAGGTTACATTTAATATTGCAAAATCAATAAGATACTCTGCAAGAGAGAAAGAGATTGAATGCTTAAGAATGGATATTAATGAATATCTAAGCCATGAATATTTTAGAAAGACATTTAAAAGATAATTTTAAAAGGAATATATGGAATATCAAAATGAGGATAAAATTCAAGATGAATCTATGGAAGCGAGTGAAGAGGATATTGATCATGTTAATGAAAGATCTCAGGAAAAATTTGAAATGTTAGATCCTATAAAAAGTAATAAGAATTTGATTTCATTTATTGAGAAACCTCATGAAATAGAACTGAAAAAACTTCCTGCACACTTGAAGTATGAATTCTTAGAAGATTTATCTACATTACCTGTTACAGTATCCTTAAAATTAATTGATGAGCAAGAACAATAGTTGTTGGAAACATTGAGAAGATATAAGAAAGCCTTTAGGTGGATATTAATTGATATTAAAGGAATCATTCCTTCAATTTGTATGCATAGAATTTTATTGGAAGATCAACATGAACCAAGAGCTGATCCTCAAAGGAGATTAAATCCTTTGATGGAAAGAAGTTGTTAAGAAAGCAATTTTAAAATGTTTAGATGCTGGAATAATATATCCTATTTTAGAAAGTGCTTGTGTAAGTCTAATTCACTGTGTTCTAAAGAAAGTAGGTGTGATTGTAGTCATAAATGAGAATGATGAATTAATACCAACAAGAAAAGTCATTGGATAGCGAATCTGCATAGACTATAAAAAATTAAATTCTGTTACCAGGAAGGATCATTTTCTTTTACCCTTTTTGGACCAGATACTAGATAGGCTTGCTGGGCACTTATATTTTTATTTTCTAGATGGATATACCAGTTATCATCAAATACCTATAGCTCTAAAGGATCAGAAGAGAACAACATTTACTAGTCCTTATGGAACTTTTGCTTTTCGACGAATGCCCTTTGGATTATGTAAAACACAGGCAATATTTCAAAGATATATGATGTCGATTTTTATTGATTTAATTGAAAAGAAATTGAAGTCTTTGTGGATGATTTTTTTATGTTTGGAACTTCATTTTAAATATGTATAAATCATTTATAGAAAGTTCTTGAACGATGTGAAAAGACTGATTTGGTATTGAATGGGGAAAATGCCAATTTATGGCTGCAGGAGGAATTGTGCTTGGGCATAAAATTTCAGAAATTGGCATGGAAGTAGATCCTGCAAAAATTTAAGGTATATCAAACTTACCTCCTCCTACTACTGTAAGAGGAGTTACGAGCTTTTTAGGACATGCTGGATTTTACAGTGGATATATTAACGACTTTTTAAAAATTACTAAACCTTTATCTAAACCTTTTTGCCAACTTCTGGAAAAGATATAAAGTTTGATTTCAACCAAGATTGCCTTAAAGCCTTTGAAACTTTAAAGAAAACATTGATCACTAGTCCTATAATTAGTTCACCTAATTGGGAGAAACCTTTTGAATTAATGTGTGATACTAGTGATTATGCAATTGGAGCTGTATTAGGGCAGAGATATGATAAGATTTTTAAATTTATATACTATGCTAATAAGACTCTTAATGATGCTCAAATTAATTACACCACCACTAAAAGAAAGTTATTAGCCATTGTGTATTCTTTTGGTAAGTTTAGGTCCTATCTGATTGGAACTAAATGTGTTGTGCATACTGACCATTCGACTATTAAATATTTGATGCAAAAGAAGGAAGTGAAACCAAGAATAATTAGATGGCTATTTCTGATGCAAGAGTTTGATTTTGTAATGGTAGATAGGAAAGGGATTGATAATCAAATTGTTGATCATCTATCAAGATTAGAACAGGAACAAATACTTGATATGGAAAAAGAAATTAATGAAAATTTTTCTGATGAACAACTTTATGCTGTAAAAGGATGGGAATACCTTGGTATGTTGAGGTATGTTGATATTGTAAATTATATATATTGTTAGTGGTATTTTACCATATGAATTAACAAAGCAATAGAAAAAGAAATTCATTCATCATGCAAAGTCTTATTTTTGGGATAACCCCTATTTATATAAACAATGCAAAGATTTAGTAATGAGATGATGTGTGCCTTACAAAAAAATTCAGAAAATTATGTAGAAATATCATGATTCTCAATTTTGAGGATATTTTGAGAATAATAGAACTACTTGTAAAATTTTGCAATCTGAATTTTATTGGCCTACTTTATTTAGAGATGTTAATAAATACATAAAAACATGTGATTACTATGAGAGAGTAGGTAATATTTCAAAAAAATATGAAATGCCTCTAAATTTTAATTTGAAAATTGAAATTTTTTATGCCTGGGGATTGGATTTTATTATGCTCGAATTGTTTCAAAAATTTTTATTAAAAATGTTTTTACTAGATATGGAATGCCTAGAGTAATCATTACCAATGGAGGATCTCATTTTAGAAATGCAAAAATTACAAGATTGGTAGAAAAATATAGTATAATACATAAAATTGTATAATACATAAATAGTATAATACATAAAATTGCAACTGCTTATCATCCCCAGACTAGTGGTTTAGCAAAAGTATCTAATCGTGAAATTAAGAGAATTTTAGAAAAAAGTGTAAATCCTAGTAAATTGGATTGCTGAGAAAAGATTATTGTAATTTAATGAGCTTGAAGAAATAAGGAATGAATCTTACGATAATACTAGGATTTATAACAAAAGAATGAAAGAATGACATGATCGGAAGCGGAAGAAAATAAAAAAAAAATTGAACCTAGACAGGATGTTTTGATAATATAAGATTGAAACTATTTACTGGAAAACTGAAGTCTAGGTGGAAAGGACCATTCAAAGTTGTAAAAGTCTATCCCTTTGGAACTGTTAATATTGAAGATCCTAAAATTGGAAGGATATTTAAAGAATGAGCATAGATTGAAACCATATTTTGATGGTCAAAAACCTGTTTTTAAAGAGACTATAATGTTGTGTCACTCAGAATAAAGACTGGGAATGTCGGGCTGATGACTTTAAACTAAGCACTTTGTGGTAGGCAACCCATACTTATCATTGTTTATTTTGATTTTAAGATTTTGTTCAGAGTATTTTATGTATATTTATATTTATGTTTTCATAGAGTCCGTGTATTTGAGAAAATAATTCAAGAAAAACTTTATTTACCTAATTTTATGGAAGAACTGAGAATTTTAGATCAAAATAAAAAATGTGAATTTTCCAAACTGGCGCATGATGCGCCAGATTCTAGAGAGCTAGCGCATGATGCACCATGGAGATGAAATGACTTAAAGTGTTTCAAAATGCTGTTTTTGGCGGATTCTTCTCCTTATAACTCCCAAAAACTGATTCCAAAGTCCATTTTAGGTGGGGAAACATGGGAGGAGTCACAAGATTTCAATTCTAATGGCGTAACACTCTAAAAATTCTGCTAGATTTGGAATTTTCAACCAAATAAAGTTTGTCAGTTTTGATACATAGAAGTTGCATGATCGTGTTCTAGTGAAGAAGAGGCTAATAAAAAAAGGGAGTTTATGAATCAAGGATTCAATACACTGAGTACTTGAGTTGAAGAGATTATGGCATAGAAACACTGGGATGTGCTTTGCTACACTACTGTCGCCGTAGTTGTCCTTCCTTGTGGTGAAATAGTTTTATGCAAATCTACATAGAATCAACCAAAGAATTGTCTATGTGAGAGGCAAGTTTGTGCAATACACTCCTTAAAGAATAAACAAAATGTTTATGATTGAAAATGTGCCTATCTGTCGTTACACAAATTTTTACCCTACGAGAGATAATATGAATGAACTTTATCCATACCTTATGAATGAAGATGCAAATTAAGAGGCCAGAGATGATGGAAATATAAGTTTTTCCTCATGGTTGTTAAATCTTGCTTCTAAGATATGACACTTCTTTATTAAATCAAAATTATTGTGTACTATGAAAATCAATAAAGTAACTAAGGAGAGTGTTATTCTAAATTATTGTATTCAAACTTAAAAAACTTATTGATATTGGAGCAATCATTGTGAAATTGGTTTTGGGTTTGATTTTGAATCTATTTTCAACCAAACTTGGACATCCATCCACTATTTTCCTGCTCTGCAGTTAATCGTAAGTACCTTATGAGAGTTGGGAAAAAGTGTTTCTTCCTTAGAAGCCAATGGATTCAAAAGTTTATTGCAACTGTATTAAAATGGGAGATGAGAATGAAATGAATGTACTGATGGATCAAGCATCCCAAAACTCATCACCTATTCAACTTTACTTCAGTTCTAACGCACTTTTGAAAAAGATTAAGAAGATAGAAATAGAGGTGCAGAATCTTATGCATGCAATTGGGAATATTTCTGAAATGTTGGATCACTTGGATTGGAGGCTTAAAGAACAAAAGAACATTTCGAGCATACTCTGGTCATATTGAAGATGGTTTGGTACGTATGTTCAAGAAATATGCTTGGATTCAGGAGGATTCAACTGATGAATTTCCTTATCAACCCTTTTATAACTTGTATGTGCACTATCAATCTATAGGAGATATCCAGGAGGATGAGAGTCAAGAAGAAATTTGAACTTGATCTATGCACGAAACGTTCTTTTAGTATTGCTTATTTTTGTTTTTTTGTTGTGTTGGATTGCATTTACTTTTATTTTTGAACTATGTCAATGTTTGTGTTTGGTATCTTGGTCAATGTTTGTGTTTGGTTGTGTTTGGTATCTTGATATTTAGATTTCAGTTTTAGGATGTTTTGGATTGCTTTAAACATTGAAATATATGTTTTTTGACTTGAAAAATGTTAGTTTGTAATAACGCAATTTTTTTATATATAAGTGAGTTTTGTGTTGTTTGTGAAGGATTGATGTTAGATTATTATTTAATTATGCTTATAAAGATTCATTTGAGTTAATTAGAAGTATACGTAAAGCGATACAGAGCTGATTTTCACAGAAAATAAAATTTAAAAAAATTAAGGCATTGACGCAAGATGCGCCAGATTGGCGCATGATGCACCGGTTTACAGAGAATTGGTGCATGATGCACCAGATTCCAAAAAATTCCATATTGCTTAAAAAAATCATGAAATCGCACAGTAAAACTCCATTTTTACTGCTTGGGTCATCTCCTACCTCTAAACCATGGCCTAGGGCTTCATATTGAGTGTGATAGAGAAGATTTTGGAGGCCAAAAATTGTAGATTTCATCTTCTCTTGGTAAGAGCTCCAATTTAATTTAAATTTTTTTATTTTCACCATGGATTTTTCTTAAATTATGGAAAATCTAAAAGTTGGTATTTTTGATGAAATAGCTTGAAGAAAACTCATGGTGAAAAGTTTCTTACCAAATAATCTTACATGGGGAGTTAGATTTTTTATTTTGTAATTTATTTGAAATTTATTTGTATTTTGGTAGAATTTCAAATGGCTCCACAAGTTAAGAGAGGAAGGACAAATAATTTTGATGTGCAAAGATTTTTTAATTTGAAGGCCTCCCAACACAGTTATAACACTCAAATAGAATCAAGAAGATTGATCCAGGAACGGGCATTTGCTAACCCAGGTGGCGAGATCGAAAGGTTGATTCTTGCCAAAAATTGGGAGTAGTTTTCCTACTTCACCGCAGTAGCAATTGTGCTAATGATTCGGGAGTTTTATGCTAACTTTAGATTAACTGATGACGATCACATTCTTGTGAGAGATAAGCAAGTTGAATTTACTGCAGAAAGGATCAATGCTTTTTATGAGCTGAGGAATGTATTTTTTGATGAATATGATGCCTTCGTGATGACTGATTCATCACTGGATGAAGTGATTACCTTTCTAACTGGGAAAAGGAGAATGGAAGATTAAAAATATTAAGATAGTTAACTTCTTTGCTTCCATGTGGACTAGCCAGTCAAAGATATGACACTACTTTATTTCTGCTAGATAACTACCAACAAATCATCTGGTTGATGTAATGAAGGATAGAGCTATTTTGAACTATTGCATTCAACAAAAGAAAGTAATAGATGGTGGTGCTCTTATAGTTCATCATGCACAGAGTATAGCTAAGAGCTCTACAGACACTGCCCTGATTTTCACTCTGTGTGAGCAATCAGGAGTAGAGTCCCATAGAAATGAGGAAATGTTACAACCAAAAAATCTTATTGGGAAGCATATGATTCAAAGAGTTTAATCATTTGTTGAATCTAGGGGTGGAAGAAGCGATAGACCCTCTACACCAGCTGTAGGGTGATCCCGACTGTTTATATGCAAAAGTATAACAATGTATGCTGTTCACAATATGCACTTCTAATAACAAACTTTCTATTTCAAAAAGACACTTACTTAAACTATAGATTTTCTTACAGTAATTAAAATTTAATTCTTTTTAGTATTTTTGATATTTTGACAAAACATAGACAACTTCTAAATATAACTTGAGTTTATGTAAAGTAAAAACACTGAATATGAAATATCTTTCTCCTTATCATGAATCAGTAATAAGTATAGGAATTCTCTTATGGATGTATTCAAATTGTGGGAAGTATGTGAATTGTGTTGTGTCAAATAGGAGTTGTGTTATGCCAAATAGGAGCAATATTATTCTTTACCCCTACTATAAAGAATATAAAGAACATTGGTTAATTTAAAGTTTTAATAGTTCTGAAGACTGTCTAGGCAGGCAAGATACCAGCTCTCACTCTAGAGTTCCCTTGATTCCCTCCACCTGGGGCTAACACCTCGTATGATAACCTAACAAAATAAACCAAGGTGGGGGCTTTAGCATGTCACTCTAAAGTCCTCCAACTCTACACCTTTCAAAGATTATTCCCTATTTATTTGCACTAAATCATATGAATTACATTCTCATTCATAAAACCTCATGTGATTCTTTTTAATTGTTGATTGAGACAATAATTGTTGATTGAGACCAATTATTGACTGAGACAATACCAGCGCGGTTTTTACACATTCTCACAACAAATTTTAACATCTAGATGGGCTAGATCAATAAGTAAATGAAGTACATGGAATTAAATCATCACAACTTCTTCCAGCATTGAAGATTAACACTCTCCACAAATTCCATCCAACACTTCAATTTCTTATCATTTTAAGGAGAAAGATAAAAAAAACTACTCAGAATCCATGGAAAAACAAAACCAAACTTTAGTTTAAAAGTATAAATCATTGTCAAACCAACAAGAAGTCTTGATTAAAACTAAAAGTAGTTTGAAAATAAAAATAAAAGCTTATCTCAAATCCTCCACCAAACTCTTGAAGTTATTTTGAATCTCTTCTCTCTTACAACACTCTTAACTCTCTCAATAAAACTAAAAACAAAAAGGAAAAAAGTAAATTTGTGGTGCCTGAAAAATCTCTCCACAATTTCTTCACAAACTATTTCAAGAACTTCTGAGGACTCCCCCTATTTTTCTCTCAACTTCCTTCTTCTATTATTTTCCAATAGGTGCCTTGGTATCTCTTCAAAATGTGTCATGAATCGATGTATTTTCCAAGGGATGCCTCCTTTCACATGTCTTTTAACCATATTTTTGTTTCTAGTGGTCATAACCACCCGCTTTAGCAAATAGGTGCCTCAAATGTCCCTTCAAAATTAGGCAAAATGAAATAACCCGTCAAATAATTGCCTCTAGCGCTTAGGCGCAGTCTTTTCTATTTCATCAGTGCTTAGGCACCAAAACAATTTTACACCATTTTTTCATTTTTGCTCTAAATTTGATCATTTTTCACTCCTTTAAGCATTTTTCACCTTTTTACTTATGCCTGAAAAAATAACACACAAATACCCTCCATTAAAGTGTAATATCTCAAAAATAGGTATAAAAATGGGTTTAAAAACACTATACATTCATATATTTTAGGTGTACAGAAGGGCATCTACTTCTCGCCCTGCATCTCTAGAAAAAATTATGGACCAACTCTTGATTCAACAATTGGATCGAGTAAATATTCAGAATCAGATTGGAGATATTAAATCAAGAAATGCTGATAATGATGAGTATCAACAGAGGGGAGTTCATCATGATAAAGCTTTTCAAGATGCTATGGAGAGATATCTTAGGGGTGAATACAATGTGAAATTTTCTACTTGCCCCAGCTTTAACCCTTATGCTCCTATTCATGATGATGAAGAAGAAGAAGAAGATGATGATGATGAGGAGGAGGAAGGCGACTTAGATTGATATTTTTTGGAGTTAATTTATTTTTTTTGTTGTTAGTTTATTTATTTGTATGTTGTTTAGATGTTATTTGGTTGGCAGTTGAAACTGTAATAGTCAAAACTTTTATTTTATGTTATGGATTGAAAATGGTAACAGTAATTATAGATCTTTACTTTTCCTGCATTTTTAGTATTTTCAGCTTTTGTTTTTGTTTTTAATTCTCAACAACTTCTTTAGAACATATTATGTCTCATTTAATGCTTTAAAGCCTAAATGTATTTTTAAAGTTAGTACCTGCAGTATACCAGAGCCCAATTTCTTAATCAAAAATCCTCTACATGTTAGTTTTTATTTTCATACATTTACTGTTTCCTTCACCAACTAAATTTTGTGCTAGAACATTTTTAAAATATTTAAAAATTTAAGTTTGGGGGGAAGAAAATTTTCTCTTAAAAAGAAGTAAACTAAATTTTATTTGTCCTTAAGTAACAATATTTTTAAAATTAATTTAGCATGACCTGAAATATTAAGATTAAACTTTAAATGATGATACTTAAGTTTATGAATATTATGGTAAATTTAGGTAAAAGCTTTTAATAATGAAGGTCAACTCTAAAGTTAAATACATTTGGTATGATAAGATAAAACTAAGTTTTTTATATTTAAAGTAAAAGAAATTATATTTTTAAGTATTAAGAATTTTAGAGTTTCATGTAAGAAAAAAGAATGAGACTTTATGAAAATCATAAACTAATATGAATTTACAAAGTGAAGAAAGGTGAGGAGTTTTGTCTTTAAGAGGAGGAAAGTGAAGCTCAAAACTATTAAAGGCTATCCAGAAATAATAATCCTCACTTGAAAAAGAAAAAGAAAAGAAAGGATTGAAAAAATCCTAAAAGAAAGAAAGAAAAAGAATAAAAAAAAATAAGAAAAGAAAAGAAAAATAAGTGAGGAGAAGCTTCAGGAGATGCCTAATAAAAAATTAGCTTCACTGAATCAACTTAAGGAAAAAGCTTTATTACATTTCTAAACCTATATTGGATTATTAGTAGCATTATTAGTAAAGTTTTCTTGAAGTTTTTTTTTATATGAATATTCTAAATATCCTTGATATAACAAATTGCAATTCTTTTTGAAATGAATAGAGATTCAGAAATCTTAAAATTAATTACTAAGTACTCTTAGACTTAGAATTTGAATTTGAATAGACTTAGAATTTGAATCTAAGTTATTAAAGATTTTTCATAAATTTTACTATCTTATTTATTGAACTAAAGTATACAAGCTATAAGTTAGTCTCTATCCTAAGTCATATGCTTTAATGTAGTAAACGTGTCACTTAAGGACAAGTAACATTTAAGTTTTGGGGATTTTGATACACCAAAATAATATGTTATTTTAAGAATATATTTTATGCTTATTTTTGGTGATATTTCACTTTAAGAAAATGGTATTTTTCATGTTTTTATTACAGGTATGTCAATTTTAGGCATTTGGAGTTGAAGTAGCAAAAATGACAAAATTTGGAGCCAAAACAGTGAAGTTTCGAATTCTGATGCATGACGCGCCAAATTGGTGCCAGATTCGCCGAAGTGGCACCAGATGCGCTGGATTGGTGCTAGATGCGCCAAAACCTGGAATAGTGTGGTTTTTAGCAAATTGGCTCATGATGTGCCAGATTGGTGCCAAATGCGCCATTTGACAAATTATTGGTGCATGATGTGCCATATGCGCCAGAGACGACTTTTTGTAGATTAAGGTTGTTCGAGACAAATTTTGCACAAATTTTCAAAGGAAAACTTGTTCTAAACACCCCTTGGAGTAATTCGATGCATCTAAACACATTGGAAGGTTCTTTTATAAAGGGATATGTCTTATGGATCAATGGACATGTCTTTTGAATTCAAAAGAGTTGACTTTTGGATAGAGTTTTTGGGGGAAAATTTGAATTCTTTTTAGAGGGAGGTAGCCTTTGATAAAAGAGAGGGAAGTCTAGGGTTTGAAGAGAAAGGATTTTCGGGCGTGAGGTGTGTGGTGTGAAGAAGAAAGTTAGGGAGAGAGAGATAAATTCAAGAGCTTGGAGATTTTCTTCAAGGATTGTAAGAGGAGAGGGAAGGTTAGAGATTTCTTCTTCATTACACTTCTAAGAGAGAATTGAGAGTGCTAGTAAAGAGAGAAAGGAGAAAGGCTTGGAGAGAACGAGAACTTCTAGGAGTTTGTTTGGGAAGGACTATGGGATGAGTTGTGTCCTTTATTCTTTTCTTTTGTAAACTTGTTTTTATATATGAAATCCGTGTTTTGTCGTATTCTTCTTAGGAATTCTAAGTAGTCTTCTTTATCCTTCTCCCTACTTTGAGATATGATTTTGTGAAGAATTGATTGTTTTATATGATTTTAAATGTGAGTAATTTGTGATAATTTGAACTTCAATCTTCATTTATTTTTCAATCTAGCCAATTGAAATATTAAAATGTGTTGAGAAACATATATTCTGAAAGGGTTATGATTTTTACAACATAGGGAGAATCACATTTGATTTTTTAGGAGAGTATTTCATCCTTGGAATTAGGTGAAAATAAATAGATAAATATACTTTATTGGATGCAAAATTAGAGATTTTAAGGTGACAGATTAAAATCCCTAATTTTGTCCAGTTGATTGGAAACTAATGCAAGATTATTAGCCCTCAGGGGAGGGAGTAGTGAGAGCTTTAGAGCAACAGCCAGTATCCTCCCAGCCTAACCACAAAATTAGGGACCAAACTCTGGATTAGTCAATATTCTTTATGCACTTGGAAGAGGGTAAAGAATAGGATTGCTCTTATTTAACATAAAATAGTTTTTATATACATTTTCAAATGATTTTAATTTCTTCACTATCTATCTACTCATTGTATAGCGGAATGATGCTTTCTTAAATTTGAACTTTTCTTCACAACATCTTAGTTTTAATTTTTGTAAATTTACTTTTGAAAGTTTAGCATTTGGATTAGTTAACTTTGTCTTACAACTGCATTTTTATTAGCATTCACTTGTTACTTAGTATTCAAACTTTGAACTTTACTTTTTCTTGTATTTTTAAAATTTCACTTTACATTATAATCTTAAGAACTTATTTATAAGCGTTCCAAACTTCCTTATGGGATTGATATCTAAGACTCCATTAGAGCCCTTTATTATATGAGCGATATGTATACTTGTGTTATTTTAAAAGGGGATTTGGCAGTTTAAAATTTTTTAAAAAATAAAACTATTTTAACTGAAGTTATTTTTTTGGGATTAATTTGCATATTTGCTAGTGTTTCCCGTGTGTATTTTGTAATATTGAAAAATATTTGTAAAATTAACACACTAAATCCACCCACGCCAATATTTCACTTAAAAGTTATGTGAGTGAATGCCCTTAAGGCAAGTTTAGGTCATTAAAGATTTTGTACCCACCACCAAAGTTGGGATAGTAGTGTATAGAGGTGTTTATCATCAATCATATTATCCTTCTAAATCCCATAAAATGAATGTATATATCAAGCCAAGATCACTACCAAGCTCTTGACAATTTTAATGGGGTAAAGTGGTAATCGTTAAGATTTTAAATTTAAGTGATACATATCCTTATTGAAAGATCATATCATCCAAATTGTGGGCTTAAAAAAAGTTAACTTTCATCCTCCTAACTTAAGCCCATCACTTGAGAATCATTTGATTTTGATTAACTTCCAAGTCCTGATGATTTAGAAAATTATAATTTTATTCTTATTATGGAAAGGTGAAAAATTGATTTCTACCTTTTAACCCATTATGTTTCAATCATCTAAACATACTCATTAGGATCAAAATTACCCAATTTTTCCTTTGGTTAATCCTGAATTTTGATTAAGGCACAAAAGTAAAAAATGATTATTTTGCCCTTGGGGCTCTCCACCGCGTAACTTATTAAGCATAAGTCAAATGACTTTAAAATTTTTAGAGTACTTTGTCCATAGAGTAATTAAAGCATCAAAGGAGAAGATGTGGTTTTCTAATTTTAATTTAGTCTTAATAATCATTTTTAATTTAGAAAATAAGATCTTCAAAATTAATTTATTTAATCAATCAAAATAATTTTTTTGATTTATGGAAAATTTATTAGAGGTTCCCTTAGGATAGAGAAACACTTAGGCAAAATTTCATGATTTTTTGGAATTAAATTTTGAATATTAATTATTATTTTTTTAATTATTTAATGATTTTTAGTGATTTAATAAAATGGAAAATATGTTTTATTTACAAAAACTATTTTTAAATTTTTATTAAACCTTCCTGAGTCTAGAGAACTCAAAGAAATAACTTTTATATTGTAATGATTTTTAATAAATAAATTATTTTAATGAGAAAAATAGGAAAATGCATTTTAAGAATTTAGAAATTTATTTTTTAACTTAGGAAAATTAGAAAAAATATTTTAATAAGTCACAAGTGATGAGGGAACCATTAGGAACATTTTAAAATATTTTGATTTTTTAAAATTTTTAATTATTTTAACTTATTTTTAATTTAAAATATAACTCAAAAATTAAGTATTTTATCAAAAATAAATTTTAATTTTCCTAAGAGCTCCTAATCACAAGGAACTCGAAAAACCACTTTTCATAATTTTTCTAAGTGCATTTAATTTAATGTAATTACTTTCGTGCAAAAATACAATATTTCTTAAAAAGTTAACTTTAGTGCTTAAAGTTAATCAAATAATTTTCAAATTTTTACGTTGGGTTAATATGATTTTTACACACAATGTGGAATTGATTATGTCATTTTTAGATTAATATTTAATTTAAATAAATTAATACAAGATATACAGACTTAATCAAATACATAAATGTACAAAATTGTTCCAAATATCATAGTATTTTTTATAAGTTTCTATGACCACAAGAAACCTACTAAAACTTTATTCCATAAGTTTTCAAGTAAATTAAGCTAAAATAGCCATCTTAGCTTGAAATTTAGGGTTGGGAGCACAGAGATGCCCTCTGACCTTGGAAAAATTAGACAACATCCCCTCTGTCATGAGGAACAAACCCTAAAAATTCCAAGCAAAGGTCAACAATGCTTAGTCGTAATGAATTGAAATACCACAGAGAGTATTTACTAAATTAAAAATCAAAGAGCTAACAAATAATTTTTATTTTTTATCCACATTATTCTCCTCTGTTCACTGCGCAAGAAGGTACCTTTAATATTTTTTTATGATTTTTTTATGCATAGTTATGGATTTTTAAAGTTATGGAATTTATTTAAATAAAAAAAATCCCTATTTTTCTACTTATCCATGCGGAGCTACCTCATCCTCATATGCTCTGAAGTCTCCACACGGTGATCCGCTATTCAACGCCACCAGCCACATAGTAGCCTCGTCAGCCCGCTGTTTCACTCAATCTACTCATCCAACATGATCTTATTCATTCACCCAATACACATACGATCCGACGACATCCGTCATCGTCCTCAAATGACCTAACCCATAAGTCGTCCACACTAAAACCTTAAGATCTTGAGCTAGACTTAACCAAATCACTTCAAATTTTTTCCTACACCCTCAACTACTTAAGACAAACCTATCTATGCGGTTGATCAAGCATGAAATATAGTAAATATGTATGGAGAACTAAATTATACTGTGTTTAGGGTTAAGGTTCAATACTTTTCTCTGATAGGGGAAGCCTCAATCAGATGGTTGTAGTAGCTTTGAATGAGTCCAACGAACCTCCATATGAAGTCCTAGGCTGTGGTGAATTACCTAGGTCTAATTTCAACCAAGGCTAATTTTAGGTGTTGGTCTAGAGTTAGGTTAGACGCTCTCTGTGATGGGGATTTTGTGAGGAATCAACTCCTCTTACTCAGGGAATGGTGTGTGAAAATTTAATTGAACTTTGGTGGACTGTGGAGGTATGGGGAAATATATCCTGGTTTTCCCTAAATTTTGAACTCAAAATTGAGCTCTCACAGGGGAATCCAGAAGGGGAAAATGGTGGGATTGAGCTTAGGAATTCCTATAGGGTTTCTGTAAGCAATTGAACAGAGTCTCCCCAAGGAATTTAGTTATTTCATAATTTTTCCATGGAGGAGGTGGTTTAAAAAGAAAGCTCTGGGGTGGAGCTCAGGGCCAACTAATGGGTGCAATCAGTAGCTTATGGGGAGGGCTGGAAAGTGCCAAAGACCAATCAGGGTTGGCTAGCTTGGATGGGTGCAATTGGGTTTTGATTAAGGGATGGGGGCTCTTGATTTTGGCTCCTCCGGCGATTAGAGTGGCTAGCCAGGGTAGGGAAGGTTCTCAGGTGGCTTAGAAACATCAGGAGAATTAGTCACAATAATTAATTAGGGCTGGTCATGGGTTTTGGCAAAGATCTCCTTGGTTTATGTATTTTAGAAAAAGAATCCCTTAATTTAAGGGACCTTTGGTCCATGGTTCACATAGGGTTAGCTAGATGGGTTTAGCTTGGTCACTATGGTCCAGAAAGTGCCTGTAGTGTTCTTGGGTTGACCACTTTGGCTAGGTTTGGTTACCTTTGGGTCATGGGTTCAATTTGGGTCAAATTGGCTTGTAGTTGGATTTGGATTGGGCTAGCCATGACATTAAGTTCAATTAATTGATCAATATGGTGTAGAAGACTATCACAAAGATTTATAGAAGCTTTGGTGTGATTTTGAATTGATTTGGAGGTTCAATGTCAAGGAATTTGGACATTTGGTCAATCTTGGGCATTTGGGTTAGACTTGGGTTTGAGCTGAGCTAGAGTTTGGATAGGGCCTAATTGACAATTTAGATTGGTCCTAAGGTTTGTCATGAAGATTTTTGGATAAAAATTGAGTGGAAATTTTAAGTTTGTGGGGTTCAATTTGGTTGAATTTAGGGACATGGTCAATTTGGGGCAAAATTGGGGGTTTTGGTCCAAGTTTATTTGGAATGAAATCGAGGCTTAAACAAGGCCAATTGAAGGTTCAATTTGAAATGTATAAATGTTATAAAGAGTTTATGATACAAATTGGGGCAATTGAATAGATTTGGGGGTTCAATTGAGTGAGATTTTGGTTTTCTGGTCAAATTGGGGGCTTTTGATTTCGGTTGAAAGTGGATTCAAATTTGGGTCGAATGGTTTTGAATTTGATTTTAATAAAGCTTCGAAATGATGAATTTAAGTTTATAATTGAAATTACAGAGAATTTGGATCATATTGGTGGACATAGGGGTTGAATTGGGGTAGTTGGGCTTTTAAAGGCAATTTAGCACTTTTAGTCAAAATATGTCAAATTGGTTAAATTGGGCTCAATGGAGTGGTTCAAATCAATTTTAATAACATTTGAAGTGATTTGGAAGGCTTTGGGAAAATTTTAGTTGCCAAGGGTATTTTGGTACTTTAGGCCAAATAAGGGTCATTTTGGTCACTTTGAAAATTTTGGGTGTTTTGGGCAATTTGGGTAGTTCCAAAAGGTTTGAAATGATTTTTGAACAAATTTGGGTGCTTTGGGTAATTTTATGGATTTTAAGGTTTTAAGGGCAATTTTGTAAATTGGGTAGATTTTGGGGCGAAAGACTAAGTTTGGGTATCTTGGTAAAATTGGAGTGTCAATCACCCTACTTGAGCCATGGACCAATAGAATTCCTTACTTTTAGGCCTTCATGTGCTTGTCTTAGATAAAACCTAGCCTAGGGCTAGTGCGTCTAGGGAATCATCTACATGAGTCTCCCAAAGGGTCAAGGGATCAAAATTAGGTGGGTTTGGGTTCAAGGTTGTGAGTGGAAGTGTAATGTGCAAGTGTGTGTGTGAGACTACTAAGACAACACGACCAGAGGGTTGACTCTAAGGCCATGCAATCCTATGGGAAATCTCCTTGAGCTCCCCCATATTGATCTTACCTACTAAGTACTAGAGGTTAGGACCAATATGTGGAACTTCAAGTTGAGTAAAGAGGATTTTAGAATTTATAATGGTGAGGGTTCCTTTTCTATTCCTCTAAGAATAGTCAACAGGAAAGTCTTATGGCTAGACCCTAGGCTAGTAAAGAGGAAAAACTAGACCTCAACCAAAAATGAGGTCAACATTAATATATTATATCCTTAAGCTTAAGAGTTTCTCAAGTCTTATTCTTTTAAAAGATGAAATGTGGAACAAATTTTTGATTAGGCACTAATCCTCATTCCAAGCTTTTCCTCCCTTTTTCACATACTATACTTCACTTTTCTTTTCTTTTTATTTTAACACATACTTTACCCTTTTTATCTCAAGTGATGATTACTATATCTGGATAGGCCTTTAATGACTATAAATTTTAATCTTCCTTTCTTAAAGAAAAGGTTTGACATATATCCTTTACTTAAAAATATAATAATAGTTTTGAAAATTATTTTTAATAAAAGAAAGTTAAGTATTGAAAATAAAAACATAATCCTTCTACATTTTTTAAAAAATACAACTTCTCCTACTAATGATAGTTACACAATAATTATCATTTCTACACTAAAATTTTTAACTTAAAATTTTTCTTCATCACTATATGTTTCAACTAAATATTCTTACTCATTTCTATATTTAAAATTTTACTTCCCAAATATAGTTTCATATACATAGATATAGCATCATATACATAATCATTTTTTCCAATAAAAATCAAATTTATTTGTAGCACATTTGAGAAAAAAATAAAATTCTAATTTTGAAAATTGTTTTTCATCCCCCCAAACTTAATTTTTTAATAAGATAAAACATTTTAGCATAAATATATATATAGGCAGTATTGAAAACTAAAAATAACAGGCTAAAAGCTCCTAATTCATTAAAAAATAAACAAAGGTTGCAAAGGACAGGGATTAGAAACTCTTCAGATTAAATACCTAATCTAATAAAAGGAAGAGCCACAAGGTTTCCTTTCAAAAGTAAAACTAAAGGAGGGGTGGGGCTTTTGCAGATCAGTGGTTCTTCAGAACTACTGGTCTATTTCCTTCTCTATATGTATGGGAAAAATGGATTCTTTGTCCCAAACACATGCTTTTAATATTTTCAAACCAACACTTTAGAAATCATGGAGCAGGGGTCCTCCCCTCATGATTGTTGATTAAAATCTGGGAATCAGATTTTACAATTAGATATCTAAAGCCACACTTTTGTGCCATGAAGGTTTCCCAAAAGACTGCTTGAGTTTTAGCATCCAAAGGGTCCTCAACCCATGTTGGAGAAAGGAAGTAAAGCAAGCAATCACCCTTTTCATTTCTGAACACTCCTCGAACCCCAACATTTGGAGCAAAAAAGCTGTCATCTGTGTTTAGTTTTACCCATCCCTTTGGAGGGAAAATCCATTGAATTAGTGTATAAGAGATTTTTCTAAGCTTTTTAGTGGTAGAGAAGCATAGAATATCTGGTAGTTTCTTGTGACAAGAAAGTTTCTGCAGATAACTGTAACAGTTAGTGGCAATGGCAGCAGCTTCCAACTTGGTTTCCTCAAACTTGCTCTTGTTTCTAGCCATCCAAACAAACCAAACTATAATGCAAGGTAAAGGGGGTAAAGATTGGGCCTGCCAATCCTTCCAGCATAGAGAAAAGTCATGCCAAGAAAGCATGATGGTTATTAACTTCAATTTTGGCAATAGAAGGCTCCAAACTTGTTGAACAACAATACAGTTAAAAAAATGATGCTTTTAAGCATGTCTAGGGAGGGGTGCATGTTCTTGCAGTATTTGCCTTACATAAATTTAGCCCAAAAAGGGGTCTATGCTCTAAACGTGATCCAAAGTTTGCAAAAATTAATTTGTATAATGTGTTGAAAGCTGTTAAAACTCAGTCCACCAGCTCTAGTGCTGCTGCAGATCTTCTACCATCGGACCTAGTGTACTTGCTTTCTCTGTCTAGCCCAAAGGAATCTATTAAATGCTCTTTCAAGAGTTGACTGAATTGATTTCTTCATGACAGATACCTGGGATAAATAGGAAGGAAGAGCAACTAAAACACTTTTAAGAAAAGTGACTCTACCTCCATTAGAAAGGAAGGAGTTAGACTAGCATTTAAGTTTGTCCTGAATTTTTAAAACAATATCATCAAACTGACCTTGTCTAGTTCTTCCTTTTAACAACAAAGAGCCCAAATATTTTAATGGTAGGGAGCTAGTGCAAAAACCAGTCAGGTCAGATATCCAGTGCTTAATCTCAAGCTTGACCCTTTTGCTGAAAATAGTTGACATTTTTGGGTATTGAAATGCATCCATGAGCAGCCTTGAAACTTTTCCAGACATTAAAAAATAAATTTAACTGCAGGCTTAGTGGCTTTGGCAAAAACAATTACGTCATCAGCAAAGGCTAAGTGATTAACAACAATGTTAGATTTGTGACTATATAAAGAATGAGGTGAATTGGCTAGAAGCTAATTAAAAAGCCTAGAGAGGTTGTAAAAAACAAGAATGAAAATGGTTGGAGACAAAGGATCACCTTGCTTAATGCCTCTAGATGCATTGAAGAAACCATGAGACATGCCATTTATGAAAATGGAATGATAATTGTTTGCTAACAATTTGTTAATCAGAGAAATAAAGGAAGTAGAGAAACCTCTTGCAGTTAAAACCTCCTCAATGAAGCCCCAATGAATGGTATCATAAGCCTTCTTGATATCAAGTTTGAAAAAGAGATTCCCTCCTTTGCACTGTTTATCCAAATCCAGAACTAGTTCTTAGGCCAAGGGTACATTTTCCACAATACTTCTCCCTTTAATGAAGGTAAATTGATTTTCACAAATTAGGTGGGGTATGTATGGTTGGATTCTATTCAAAATCACTTTACTAATGATCTTAATCAAAACATTAGTAAGGCTGATAAGCCTAAAGTGATCCCAGTTCAGTTTAGAGGTATTTTTGAGGATTAAAGTGAAATTAGAGCAATTGAAGTAGTTAGGGAGTCTCATTCCTCTAAAGAGGCATTGCACAACTTCCAAAATATCACTTTTGATGATCTTCCGAGACTTTTTGTAAAATTCATCAGAAAAGTTATCTGGGCCAGCAAATTTGGAACTGTCAATAGAGGCAAGGGCTAATCATACTTCCTCCTCACCTGGTATAGAAGCAAGATCAAGGTCCTTTGTATAGTCCTTATCCTCACTGAAAAGTTCCTACTGAATAGGAAATCTTGAATCATGAGGTTGAGTAAAAAGGTTTTGGAAGAAGTTAATTGCACTAGAAGCAATAGATTCAGTAGAATGAAGCCAATTCCCAGAAGAGTCCTTGATCTGTGGATGGTGTTGCATTTTCTCTTATAATTAATACAAGCATGAAAATATTTTAAGTTTCTGTCCCCTTCAAAAAATTTGTTATTTGCTGCTTTTTGAGCATAGTAGTCCTCCTACATAGAGATAACATTAAAACCTAGGTTAAATAATCCAACCATGTTGATATTATCATTGAAGCTATTTATCTGATTAATATAAGGAGAACTATCACCTAAATTTTTAGAGGGGGAAAAAAGACAGTTGAAATTCCCACCAACCATCCAAATTGAGTTGCAAGACTTGCTAATAGAAAGAAGACTGTCCCATAGCTCCCTTCTGGCACAGATAGAACTTCCAACATAAACAAAAGTAGCCAGACCCACCTGACCCCCATTATTAAACTGAATATGTAGCAATTGTGGATGATCCCACAGTATATTACATAAAACCTCCTACCTGCGAAGCACCCAGATTTTGTTATTTAAATTTGAAAAATTAGTGAAACCAGAAAACTTTTTTAGGATTTTAGAATTTTTGGAAACCATAGGCTCCAAGATAACCATAATCCAAAATTTATACATCCTATTCAATCCTATTCAGAGAAAGTAATCTGTTAAGGGATTTAGGATGTGCCAACCCCCTAACATTCCAACATAGTAAGTTTATCATCCAAAGGAGATAGATTTTCCCCTCCTTCTAGTTCTTTTCATAGCCTCCTTCTTTTCTAGATGAGAATTTATGTCCCTGAGGGAGTAGACACCTTCCTTCACAGTTTTTTAATTTTTGATTTCCCTTTTTCTTCTTTCTAGAAATTCTGACTTTCCATTCCTCTTCCATTGCATAATGCAATTCCCCAACTAAGGAATCATTCACTAGATGATCCCTATGGTCCACTAAAGTGTTGTCCTAAAGAACAACAGATGCTTGAAGAGTAAGATTGAGAGGTTCATTATCTGTGTCTGCATCAACACTATCTGTAACCTACTCACCTGTAGGTTCTTGAAACTCAGAAGGTCCTGCCTCAAATTGGGAAGAGACTTACCCAAAAGAGGATCAAAAGATTGAAGATCAGCAGTATTAGCCCCAACCCCTAAACATAAGTTATGGGCATCCTGAGATAATTCAGAGGAGTGCTCATCAACCTCATTGAAGGCCACAGAAATATTATTGGCCATTTTCCTAAGACGAGGATGTAGTTTAAAGCATCTATTATCTATGTGTCCAAACATTTTGCAGTTGTAACAATAATAAGGTTTCTATTCAGCTATGATTTTCTGTCATTAACCATTATGTTCAGTTCCCAACCAGATTTTATGAACTTTAAGGAGGGTAATGTCCCTTTCCACCTGAATTATAGCAACGAAAGTTCTAGTTAAATTAAAGGTAGGGACCTCCAATTTGAGAGGTTTGCCCAAAGCTTGCCCAATGTTTAAAAGGACTTTATGGTTGAAAAAATGCAGCTTAAGCTCTAGAAGTTTAAACCAAATAGGTACTATGGGTAGTGTTATGCCTAAAATAATGGAAATTATTTTTGTGTTTTTTTTTCAGGTACAGGTAAAAAGGTGAAAAATGCTTAAAGAAGTGAAAAAAGGATCAAATTTGGAGCAAATAGGTGAAAAATGTGCAAAAGTGTTTTGGCGCTTAAGCACCGGGTAAACATAGAAGGTCGCGCCTAAGCGCTAGAGGCCCCACGCTTAAGCACCAGTGGCAGTTATTAGATAAGTAAATTCAATTTTTGTTAATTTTGAAGAGGTTTTTGAGGCACCTATTGGCTTAATAGGTGGTTAAAACCACCATGGA